>NC_068366.1:13344831-13405406 GCF_020536995.1 Dreissena polymorpha | reverse complement strand
ATATTTGTAGATGCAAACGTCAAATCCTACGGAGCAGCAGCCTACATTGCGACCAATCACAATCTAGACTGGTAATGGCAAAGAACAGAGTAGCGCCACTTAAGACATTAACCCTACCCCAACTTGAACTGATGGCAGCATTGATTGGAGCAAGACTTTCATCCCACCTACAAAGTCCATACCCCCACAGAAAGTGACATTTTGGTCAGACAGCCAAATTGTACTCCACTGGCTAACTACAATCCAAATCATGAAACGCTTTGTCCGAAACCGAGTGGACGAAATCCACCAGCTAACAGATCAATCACCATGGAGGTATTGCCCCACCCATGAAAACCCCAGATTTACTGACACGTGGTGTATCAGCAGATACCTACCTTGACAACCAGTTATGGGACGCCGGTCCGACATGGTACCTCACTCAGAAGGATGGCCTACTTGGAAATACGACCAGTCAATTCTGCAGAAGACATCCGAAAGTGAAGACACGAGTTCTCAGCAGGCGACAAATGTGGTAACGTTAAATTGCACGGAGATCACGGGCGTTCATAGAGCCATCAACATAGAGAAGTACAGTACTTACCTGAAATTACTTCGCGTCACCGCTTATGTACACAGATTCATCCGCAACTGCAGAAGACCAAGAGATAAAGACTAACCAACAGCTGTCAGCAACAGAACTAAAAGAGGCAGAAGTTAAATGGCTGAGATCGTGTCAAACAACCAACTTTCAAGATGAAGTAGAAAATTTACAATCAAACAGTAGCCGTTTACCGCTTGTTAAGCAACTTAGATTGTACCTGGACCAGCAAGGATTACTTCGTTGTGGTGGTAGAATTCATAACGCCCCCTTGGAGTATGATGTCAAATTTCCCTACCTCTTAACAAAGAAACATGTCCTGACCAAATTGATTGTGTTCGATGTCCACAAGAACCAACTCATTCCGGAGTTAACAGTACCATTACACAGATCAGACAAAAGTACTGGATACCATCCATCCGCCAGTGTTAAGATCGTTACTAAGGACATTACAGTGTACCAGAGTAACCGGAAGACCCTATGCAGCACCAGACCCACCTCCCCTCCCCAAAGTCAGAGTAAGCGAAGCCCCGTCCTTCAGCGTCACAGGTGTAGATTTCACTGGCGCATTATTTGTAAAGAACGCTACTGGAAGTGAAAACGAAATGCTACATCTGCCTTTTTACATGCGCATCAACAAGAGCCGTCCATTTGGAAGTTGTACAAGACCTATCACCGACTCTTTCTTTTAAGTGTTTCGGAGATTTGCCAGCCGGAAGTCGTTGCCCATGGTGATGATATCAGACTGATATGCTACGAATTATATTGCTGCTGCTAATCACCTTAAGAAGCTATTCAACTCCCAAGTCGTACAAGAGGAGCTCAGCAGAAAGGAAACAGAGTGGCGATTTATTCCCAAACGTGCACCATGGTACGGTGGTTTTTGGGAACGTCTCATTGCACTTACTAAGACGTCTCTAAAGAAGATCCTCGGAAGACGATACGTGTCCATGGAAACGTTGCAGACGATAGTGACATAGATTGAAGCTGTTATCAACGATAGACCGCTAACGCATGTATCATCAAGCATCGACGACTTGGAGCCGTTAACGCCGTCACATCTTCTTTATGGCCGCAAGATGACGTCACTTCCGCATCACACACATTTACCCGACGATGAAATGACGCAAATTCAAAGTGACTAGACGACACTAACCATCGGGCGAAGCAGCAGTCAGACATCATCGAACAGTTCTGGAGACGTTGGAAGTCGGAGTACTTAACTGCCTTAAGAGAGTTCCACACAACAACGGGCTCTAACGAGAAACGCATTCGGGTCGAAGATGTCGTGCAGATATACTATGAGGGACCACGTATCCGTTGGAAACTTGCTGTAGTCCTGGAGCTGATGACCGGAAATGATGGTTCAGTCCGTGCCGCGAAGATAAAGACGAAACGTGGAATAACAAATAGACCAATAGTGAAACTCTATCCATTAGAAACAGCTAGTGATGTTGAATAGAGAACATTTAAGTAGTAAAGGTTAAACGCGCAATTGTGATTGAAATACCGAAATAGACAGTTGAGTGTACATGTAATTGAAATACGAGAGACACTTAATAAATTGTTAATAAGACTGAGTGATAAACATTTGATATTCATTTCAAATTAACGTGTATACTCGTGATCAAATTAGTGTTTCTGCAATCTTACAATTGTCACAAATGATTCAGGATTTCATAAGTAATGATACATATTCTCCTCTGATTGTTGATAATTGTCACTTTTCGCGGCCCCCAGAATGTTGTGAATGTAACGTAACGTTATTTGCCGCGCCGCGCTTAAGTGTATTACGTCCTTGACGTGTCGCCATATTTGTTGTTTATATACGTCATGTTTATATTTGAATTGAAGTAAAAGGAAGAACCTGAACACACAACGCTTTGTACCTTATTATCCATAAGAACGCGATAACTTTCAAAGAAATTTTGAAATAAATTGGTTGGTGAAAAGTATGGAAAAATTTAGTTTTGGCTTCGTCGTTGTAATTATTTGTCAGCTTTTAAGTTTATTTATATTCCTACATTACATAAAATATTTTAAAATCCTTTTCATTTCATCTAAAGCTTTGCAAATAGAACCATCATGATTATTTGGTTTTTGATTTATACATTTTCAAACAGCACATATAATCTGCACAATTTCAGGTTCAGCAAACTGCAGACGCAGTACCCGGGTGCAGTAGCTGCAGAGTTTGAAAACAGAACTCTTGCCGGATTACTCGAGAAGGGTTACAATCAGTGCTGTTCGCCTGATGGCAGTCACAAATACTGTAACCTGTATCAGGAGATCAACCCGCCTGATGATTGCTCAAGATACACGATCAGCGACGAGATACCGACAGACGGAGGCAGCATGCATGTCATCATCGGAAGAGTTAAAAAGTTGCTAGGCCTATAATTAATGAAATACATTTTTGGAATTTTTTGCTTCATATACAAAAAATATGTGCTGCATATGGTGTTATCGCCGTGAATGTATAATAAACTTATAGCATAAAATGTAATACTTGTTTGCTTTTGATGATGCGTGTGTGTTAATATGATAAAACAGGCTTCATCATGCTTCGGAAATGAAACTGAATAGTTAACTACATGATATGTATTTTAATACATTGTAATAAAGGAACTTTCGGTCAAACTCATATTTAACATGTCTATTTATATTTTTACAATCAATTAGCTATATTTTATGTCTAAAACAGCTCATATGTATCATATTTTATGTATCTACGAAAAACATTTTCTTACGACGGATGATTACATTTCATCGTTTAGGATTTGATAATTTTCTCAGGAAAAATATACATATACTGTGTTTTATTGCAAACATATTGCGCTAAAAAATTGCGTATACCATAGTTGATATCGATGCTGTTATTTGTGTTGTTCTATTTTATTAGTTCGAAAATGTTTATGAGTGACAAAACGTTAGGACTAAAACAGTGTTGCTAAGCATTCATAAAATGGCTCAATAGCTACCATAAGATTAGGAACAGACATGTTTAGCTTAGCATTAATAAAATGTGTCGGATGTTCGATAGCTAACATGAAATCAGGACCAAACCAGTGTACCTAAGCAAAAATAAAATGTCCCGAATCTTCAATAGCTGCCATAAAATTAGGACCAAATCAGTGTAGCTTAGCATTCATCAAATGATCCGGATCTTCAATAGCTGCCATAGCATTCGTGATCAGAAACAGATTGTCGAACAAATTAATAATATACTATACACATAGTACATGCTATAGAGTTGGGAATTGTTAAAATAACTTGAAAGAACACGTACTCATACTTAGTATGATTGTGCGTGAAAAATATTTCACATATTGAGAATATGTTTAGCAAACTTGAACAATATTAAGAGAGGGTCGCTATTCGTATCCGCCGGTCAGTATGACTTCATCGACCCAGGTCGATCTTTTATATCTGAAAAGAATCCGATCGCTAAGTGAAAAAAATGGCGTCCATACTCAGTCTTAGCCAGTGGTGATGAATAAAATTAAGCCACAAATCAATAGTGATTTTAGCATAAGAATGGTTCCCTTTATATCATCCCCTGCATATCTATTTTTGACGTTCATCAAGTTACACGTTCAGGGAATGTGTTTCCAAATTGGTCATCTTCTCAACAAGTTAAAATGCGTGTGTGTTATATTGTGTATGAATTACAGTGTCGTACCATATACATACATAGTGAGCTATTGTCATAACGGGCATAAAGGGCTCAATATGGAACTGATGAAACGTGTCAGAGACATCGCAAGAGGACAAACTATCCATCTATTTAATGCAAGTTATCAATTGCAAATCGAAAAAAACATGCGCACAAGGAAACATAAAAATTCAAACCGGATACACCAGCCTGAAACGGTCAACGACCTGTTTTATGGAATGTACAGCCTCACGCTTATCCCTGCATTATTCACAAGGCGCGTTCTTGTATATTAATATTAAATTCATTCCGTTGAATTAAAAAGTTAATGTAGCTTTTCGAACTTTGTGTTGTTTTTTCAACATTCGAATTTTTAATATATATAGCAGCCTTTGTTTGAGCAATTATACTCGATTGTATGACATGTTTGTAAAAGGAGTTGGATTATACCATTTAGACAATTATGATTCTAATTATGGTTCTTCATTTGCTGAGACTGATTCCTAACGGTTTTTAAAGCGTTATCAGTCTGAGTCCAACCTGTCAATATATCACTAAAGACATTATTTATCTTATGCGTTTTATTGCAATTTAAGTTAACCAGAGCTATTGTAGGCGAAGTAAGAATAGTACAATACGGTTTACAAAATGATCGATTTAGCAATACTAGTGTTCTTTGAAATACAACGTGTTTTGCTTCAGAATGGAAATACAGAGTCGTTTTTGTAATTTTTCGGTCGCTCTTCATGACAACATGCTTTCGCAATGGTCCATACATATATAATTACATTTTAAAGCACGGTGTAGGCTAATTACTTTTCGAATTGAAATGTGATTGCGGAAATATGTGTAATGTAAAATACTGAATTAAATTTATTTAAGACGATCTGATAAATATTAACTTGAATCAATCGTTCTTCTGTTAAGAGATAATCATTCTCCAACTCAACGAAATAACTCTCAATAATATGTCATGACAGTGTATAACAAATATACTTAATTACAAAATTACCTATATGCAGCTATATATTTATGATATTGCATTGCTGCACACATGATAATGATTTGTAATACCTTGTAAACAAGTTTTGTTTACATTAATGCTTAAGATACATAATACGCATTAAAATGATGAAATTTGGGACTTGTATACAAGTATGCCGAAACTCACTATCTGTTCTGTCTTATTTCGGTTTACTACATGTTATGTTTACAGGTGCATATTATTTGTTTTGTGTCTGCGTGTATACATGCAGTGAGGTAAAGAGACTTAATGAACTGGAACAATACATTTTGCGACACATCATGTATTAAAGCAAACCTATGCATGTTCGGGGATATAAAAACAAGCGATGCTTTTTCTATAATCGGCGCGACAATTGTGTTAGAAAGCAGACGATTACACAGATTTGTGAAATGGTATGTTACATTATAAATTAGTCGTTTCAATCATACCGGGACTGTTATCGCAAAACGAAATGTGATTATTTATCTTGTAGTTTATAAGACTCAAAAATCATTTAAATTGCTATCAAAAATAAATATCAAATAAACATTAACATTGTTTCTAAATCAGTAAATTTCACGGGAAAAATCGTCGAAAATCCCTCTAAGAATAACTTTATTGAAAATGTTCACCCTTTATTTAAATTTTCATAAGAAGCAATACATTGCACGAGCTATTTACAAAAGAATTAAGGTCTCAGCAGAAATGTACATTCATCTAAAGATAAGAAAATAATATCATCTTCCACTTCTCGTTAAGTACACATACATACATCTTATCAGACGTACGCAACATGATTTTGAAAGCGGTTTATTGAGCTTTTGGATTAGTATAGATATATTTAATTAAAGCAGAATCGAACGGTGTGCAACTCACTCAATTTTATTATTCGATGTAAAACGAGATGTGTTTTTGTTTTTATTTGTATTACCCTTAAACACGACATATAGTAATCGCATCGACAGTCCTTCCATCGTTCCGAAATTCTGTCCCGCTGCTACTGCGGAGCATAACCCAAGAACGATTGAATATATTCATATGAAATTTTATATGCTGATAAAAAAACTTCGAGAGTGAGTGCAGTGCAAGAGAACCATAACTTTTCTGCAATATTCATACAGTTATGGCTTTGGTTTATTTTCTTCTACACTCTATTACTGTATTACAATTGAAGATATTAAGATACAATTTCATAGACATGCAGTAAACATTGTGGGTGGTTGTAAAAGAACTATAACTCTCTCTCTCTCTCTCTTTCTGCGGTTTTTAGAGTACTTGCCCTTGGTATTTGTCTTGTTTCAAAGTCGAATCACAGAGCGTTATTTTATTATTAAAATCAGAACTAAAGAACATTAAAGTTAGTCAAATGTAGGCATTATATAATTAATAATAATATAATTAAAGTAATTCAATGAAACTTTATATAATGATTTAATGGCATTGCCAATGCAAATAACCATAACTTATTACTTATGAAATCGCGTCAACATATATTTATGAAAGTGCAGCACCGTCCCAAATCAACGACAGGCGTTACTACAGGATATGGTGCTGGTACCTCGCGCTAATACATGTCCTTTTGACAACGCTTTCGTTTTGAAACATTCCTTGGTCGTAACATAGTTATGAGCTCACTCAGTTTCTGTTTTGCTGTAACTAATAATAAACGGTTTTCACTGTATTAATCAGTTTAAGCCTAACATGTCAATGAATTTAAACAGACTGGGTTTACCTTATCAATATTATCAATCTTATAAACAAGTTCAGTTACACAGAGTTTTTGAATGCATAAGTATATTGTGTCGCTACGTTGTACAGAATGATCGGTTTTGTTATACTAGTATTCTTGAAATACAATGTGTTCTGCTTAAGCATGGAAGTACAGGTGTGTTGCTTTATTCGATCTGGATAACATGCTTTCAAATTGATTTATTGAGTATATGAAACCACATTTTGAATTTAAAAATTAGTGCTTGAAAATATATGATCAAGACCACAATCTGAAAAGTCGATATCAATATATAATATTACACATAGATTTAATATTTTATAAGCGATTTGCAAGATCTTGATACAACGTGTGTTTTTCAAAATAAATGCTGACGTAACGTACATTTTACTCTGGTTTGTGATAAAATTGCTAATATTACTAAACCTGCAATACAGCTCATGTCTGGAATAACATATGTAGGTTTGATTCTTTCTTATTTATGTGACTATACAAACAGCAACAACATTCAAAGCTATAACGTCTGCACCGACAACAGCGTCCTACATATCAGTAGCAGAAGCGGTAACACAAGACACAACGTCTTCACCACCAACTGCGTTCAACACATACAACCACAAAAGCGGAAAATCCGGGATAACCACTCCTGCAAACTACAACAACAACCAACATAACAACAACAGAATCGGAAACCTATGGGACAAACACGTTTTCTCCGACAACAGCAACCATACATTAACTACACAAATAAAAGCATCATCTGCATCAAACACTTCGGCTGTTTCAACAAAACCGTCTGATTCGATTAACAACTTCCACGACAACATCAATATCTGCAACAGCAACTACAACCTGCACCGACATTTTCACTTCACCGACACAACAACTACACCTGTACCGACATCTTCACCTGAACCAACAACTACACCGGTACCCGCCATATTCACCTGAACCAACAACTACAGCTGCATCAACATCTCCACCTGAACAAACAACTACAACCTGATCCAACAACTACACCTGCACCGACATCTTCACCTCAACGAATAACTGATCCTGTACCGGCATCTCTTCAACCTGAACCAACAACTGATCCTGTACCGACATCTTCACCTGATTCAACAACTGATCCTGCACCGACCATCTTCACCTGAACCAACAACTGATCCTGTACCGACATCTTCACCTGAACCAACAACTGATCCTGTATCGACATCACCATCTGAACCAACAGCTGATCCTCTACCGACATCTTCACCTGAACAAACACTGATCATCTACCGACATATTCACCTGAACCAACAACTGATCCGGTACCGACGTCTTCACCTGAACCAACAACAGTTCCTATACCGTCCTCTTCACCTGAACCAACAACTGATCTCCTACCGACATCTTCTACAACTGAGGCATGTACCGGCATCTTCACCTGAATTAACAACTGAACCTGCAACGACATCTTCACCTGAACCAAACAACTGATCATGTAACGACAATCTTCACCTGAACCAACTACCGATCCAGCACCTACATCTTCACCTGACCAACAACTCGAATCCTGTATCGATATCTTCCACATGAACCATAAAACAAATCCCGCACCGACATCTTCACCTGAACAAACAACTACACATGTAACGCCATATTCACCTGAAACCAGCAACTACAGTTTACCGACATCTTCACCTGAACCAACAACTATACCTTCACCGCCATATTCACCTAAACCAACAACTACATCTTCACCGCCATATTCACCTGAACCAACAACTACATCTGCAACGCCATATTCACCTAAACCAACAACTACGTCTGCACCGCAATTTACAACTGAACCAACAACTACACCTGCATCTGTATCTTCTCCTGAACTAATAACTACACCTGCACCGCCATATTCACCTGAACCAACAACTACACTTGCAACGCCATATTCACCTGAATCAACAACTATACTTGCACCGCAATATTCACCTGAACCAATAACTACACCTGAACCGCCATATTCACCTGAACAAACAACTACACACCTGCACCGCGATATTCACCTGAACCAACAACTACACCTGAACCACAATATTCACCTGAACCAAAAACTACAACTGCACAGCCATATTCACTTGAACCAACAGCTACACCTGAACCGCCATATTCACCTGAACCAAACACTACACCTGCACCGCCATATTCACTTGAACCAACAGCTACACCTGCTTCGCCTTGTTCAACTGAATCAACAACTACACCTGAACCTCCATATTCACCTGAACCAACAACTACATCTGTACCGACATCTTCATCTGAACCAACAACTACATCTATACCGACATCTTCATCTGAACCAACAATTACACCTGTACCGACATCTCCAACTGAACCAACAACTACACCTGCATTTGTATCTTCTCCTGAACCAACAACTACACATGTGCCGACTTCTTCACCTCAACCAACAATTACTTCAACGTTAGACGCAACAACATTTTCCACTAAAGGTACTTATCCTCAAACATCAGCTTAAATCACCTGTCTCACGTATACTTCTGTAAAAAAAACTCTACGATTTATAGTGATTTTTATATTTCGAAGAATGAAAAGCACACTTGATTGTGTCATGTATTAACATCTGATATATCGAAAGTATTGAAAAATCGGGTAAGAACAAAATGTCTTAAACATTTAAAGAAACTTTGATATTTTCAAAGAAAAATTGTATGGGAAGTTTATTATTATATGTACAAAAAGTACTGCGTTGCCATAGCATTCCGATTGTGAATTGCTTTATTGAAATACATTTATACAGATTGTGTTTCACCACCCGGAATTCCTAATGGAACTTACACAGCTTTGAGCGCAGCCTATAATTCAGTCATTAACTATCTGTGCAACCCAGGCTTCCAACTGACTGGAAACAACTCCATAGTGTGTCTAGATTCCGGGAACTGGAGTGAGTTAAAGGCCACCTGCACTATTAAAGGTAGGTATACTTTAAAACAAGGTATTCCAACATGAACATGGTGTGTTTGATTTAATGTTTATGCTCATGAAAATGAAATAGGAACACATTGTAGTCGTACCGATATACTGAAGTTTCAACATAACTCTCCTTTAAAAAGATCAAAGTCAATAAACATGCTATGATCAGTTGGGATCATTTTATAACATTTTCTACGTTTAAAGATTGTGGAACACCTCCTGGTTTGCTGAACGGCTATTTCACAAAAGCAAAGACAACTTTCGATTCATCAGTTGAATACACGTGCATAACCGGGTATGACCTTAATGGAAACAACACCATTGTATGCCTTGAATATGGGAACTGGAGTGAACTCAGGACACGGTGCGAGATAAAAAGTAATTGTAATTATAAAAAAGTTTACATATTTAACACCGTTCAAATGATTAAAAGCAAATATTGATACAATAAATACATTAACATATTCACACCTACCTCGTTCATTTCTGAAATGTTAAGGATCATAACCGAACAATTGTGTGCTATTTTACCAAGTTGAAATGAACTTGATTTTGGAAGAAAGAATAAATCCAAAATACCACCACTTTACGTATTTATAACAAACCTTTATATTAATTGTGTTTTTTTATCTTAACAGAACAGAGCTAAAACTTTACCTTTAAGTGATGTTTTTCAGATTGTTATAATACTCCAATTGTTGCAAACGGAAAGTGCATCTCCAATACCACCATATATAAGTCGCCTGCCGCCTGTTCGTGTGACGCAGGATACACATTGCATGGGGACAACTATACAGAGTGTCTAGCCAATGGATCGTGGAGTGATGTCAATATCACATGTACTGCCAGGGGTAAGTGTTGATGTTTTGTGGTCAACCTCTTGTCAAATATGTGCTCATTATTATTTTCTAAACGTTTTTTTTATATTTTACCCTTATCACTTCAAGACTGTGGACCACCGCCTGAGTTGCTGAACGGCTCTCACACTCAAGGGAAAACAACTTTCAATTCATCGATTGAATACTCGTGCAACCATGGATATGACTTGACTGGAAACAACACCATTGTGTGTTTGGAAAATGGACTTTGGAATAAGCTGGGGGCTACATGCATCATTAAAGGTGCGACTTATAAAAACTACAACTCATTCAACAGAATATTGAGATTCTATTATATAATAAACAGTGTTATGTGCAATGTTTTAAAACAAATATCTTTATGTAACACACACATTAAAGTCGACATTTTGAACGCAATATTGAGCTCTTTTGTCGTTAGTCTTATTCGCGGCATGCGTTAGTTACCATTTCTACTTTCAGTTTTTATAATATTAATATTGTATCTATGTTCGTCAAAAATTATATACACTTTAATAGTTCTATTTGTCTATACTATCAGTTCGACTTTCTATTACGGTAAAACGTACAACCATTAGATATATTTAAACAGCGTTCGCTCGTTTGTACTTAGATATTATTTTATATGTAATTATTTGCTAATTAAGTTTTCTTTAAAACTTGAACAATTAATCATCCAATCTATCAAACCTTAAATATATACATCATTACTGTTCTATACCTGACAAACAGACAGACGTAAACTAGTTGATTAGAATTATAAATCTTCTTCGATCTAATCAATGTTACTTCATGTTAAAGTTGTCTGTGCAAATGTATTTACTTAAAAGCCAAATTTCGTAGAAGATTTGTTCACTTCAAATTTAAGCTTGAGTTCAAGTTCATTAATATCCGTTATAACATGGTCAAGAATGCATTGGCAAACAAACGACCTAAAAGCTATTTTGTACGAATAGTTCGGACGTCCAACACGTAAAGGCTTAAATAATGTCCTTTAAATCCATTTAACAACTAGCAATAAGTTTTAGGCGTTTCAATTACGTCAAAAACACATGTATTTGAGATTCAGCACATGTATCTTTACACAACAAGTCATAGACTCAAAATGATTATGGTCTATAAATGTACACAGATCCATTTGCATTGCTATATCATAGTTTAAAATGTGTTTTAATATATACATGACAATATGTGTATTTTAGAATGGCTTCTTTTTCAGATTGCAACTTAACTAAACCTATATTGCACGGATCGTGTATCGCCAATACCACAACATACCTGTCTAAGGCTGAGTGTTCGTGTGATACAGGATACACATTGCACGGAAAAAACTTTACTGAGTGTCTTTCCGATGGATCATGGAGTGACGCCAATATCACTTGTATCATCAAAGGTAACATCTATGTCATCCCACATTGTTCCGCATTGTTTACTCTGTACAATCTTATTTTAAACAAGACATTGCCAAGTAATATGGTCCCCTACCGGTGAAACTCCACCATTGTCAGTATTATGTTTAATTTGTTGCGATAGTAACCAGAATTCTTGACGTAGAAACAAAATGAATTGACGTGTATTATCTCCATATTGCCATCTGGCCATGTTTCAAGTTTCATGAAAAACGTATAAATAACTTTTCAAATTATCGCAGGATCCAGAAAAGTGTGACGGACTTACAGACAGACTGACTGACAGACTGACAGACAGACTGACTGACTGACGGACGGACAGACTGACGGACAGACTGACAGACAGACTGACGCACAGAGCGCAAACCATTAGTCCCCTCGGGTTTCACAGATAGGGGAAAATTAAGATAAAATGATATATTAACGAGGATTTTATGCTGTGTGCATGTGTTTGACATCGCCGTTTGATGTCATATTAACTACGGTACCAGTACGTGTTTCAACACTTTTAAAGATGTGTTCACGCATAATATATTAAATTAAGATTTAGTGTTAATTAAATTTTACATATGCGTTTATATGCGAAAATGTATGATCAGTTGAGATCATTTTAGATCGCCTGTATCTCTATAGATTGTGGAGCACCTCCTGGACTGATGAACGCATTTTTCACTCAAGGAGGGACGACTTACCATTCATCAATTGAATACACGTGCATAACTGGGTACGATCTAATTGGAAATAACACCATTGTGTGCCTTGAAACCGGGCACTGGAGTGAACTCGAGACCAAATGCGAGATAAAACGTAAGTGAAATTATAAATAAGTTTACATATTTAAAATCGTTAAATATTAAAAATAATATTGACACATTCAATAACTTTACATATTAACAATATGCTTCGTCCATATTGTTAGGAAACACCGACGAATAATAATGTACTATTTTACAAACTTGTAAAGTAATTGATTTTGAAAGAAAACATGACTTTTGGTGCGTGCAATTTTTTACTCGTTTACCCCATAGTAATCGCCATTTTATGTCAAAACCTATGGCTAAGCGACGGTGACAATAGTAATAAATTGTGAACTTCTTATCGGATAAATTTGAACACGACTTTAAATTGCCTTTTTTATTTAAAAAATAATCCAAGTGTTTAGACAATCCATTTATAGTGCGATAAAGAGTGATTTGTATTATGAGGTTATAAATTATAATAATGTTGACAGTTGTGATACAACGTCATTAGTACTCACAATCTGTTAGACATTTAAACAACTACCAACACTTTATAAAAAAAAAAAAGATTGCGAATACATTGTGCTTACACCATTGTGCAGACGAACAGTAGGTTACACAGTGATTCTGTAGAACGGCCAACGTGCTTCAACCGTTTTATTTGCATGCCGAAAGTTGTATGATCAGCTGCTATCTTTTTAGAACTGTTTATATGTTCATAGATTGTGGAACTGGAGTGAACTCAAGACCGAACGCAAGATAAAAAGTATTTTTAATGATGCAATATTGAACATATTTAAAACTGTTCAAAATTAAAACAAAATGTTGATACAAACATAAATTAACATATACACATCTGCCTCTTTCATTTCGGAGCTCTTAGGGACCATAAACGAACAATTATTTGCTATTTTAAAAAGTTGAAAAGAACATTATTTTGGAAGAAAGAATAACCTTCACTACAAAATCATCATTTTATGTACGTATTTTTAACCAACCATGATGATTTATTGTTCGTTTTTTACCACAACAGATATAAAACGTTACAATTAAGTGAGATTTTTCAAATTGTAAAAATACTCCAACTGTTGCAAACGGAAAGTGTATCTCCAATACCACCATATATAAATCGCCTGCTGACTGTTCGTGTAATGCGGTATACACATTGCATGGGGACAACTATACAGTGTCTGGCCAATGGATCATGGCGTGATGTCAATATCACATGTACTGCAAGGGGTAATTGTTCATGTGTTGTGGTCACTCTCTTGTCAAATATGTGCTCAATATAATTTCCTAAACGTTTTTTTTTTTATTTTACTCTTATCACTTCAAGACTGTAGTTCACCGCCGGAGTTGCTGAACGGCTCTTATACTCAAGGGAAAACAACTTTCAATTCATCGATTGAATACTCGTGCAATAACGGATATGACTTGACTGGAAACAATATAATTGTGTGTATGGAAAATGGTCTTTGGAGTAAACTAGAGGCTACATGCATCATTAAAGGTTCGACTTATTAAACTACTACTCTTTTATCAGGATATTGAGATTCTACTATATAATAATCATTGTTATGTGCAATGTTTTAAAGCGAACATCTTTATTGAACAAACACACTTAAGTCGACATTTTGAAAACAATATTGAGCTCTTTTGTCGTTAGTCTTATTCCGGGCATGCGTTAGTTATCATTTCTTCTTTCAGTTTTTATAATATTAAAATTGTATCGTATGTTCTTCAAAAATTATATACACTTGAATAGATCTATTTGTCTTTACTACCAGTTCGACTTTCGTTTGCGGTAAAGCGTACAACCATTAGATATATTTAGACAGCGTTCGGTCGTTTGTACTTATACATTATCATCATAATTTGCCAATTAAGTTTTCTTTAAAACTTAGACACTTAATCATTTAAACATATCAAACCTTAAATATAGACTTCAGTATTGTTCTATAACAAACAGACATACGGCAACTCGTACACTAGTTTATTAGAATTATAGATAGCGTTAGATCTAGTCAATGTAACTTCCTGTAAATATTGTCTTTGTAAATGTATTCTCTTAAAAGTCAAATTTCGTAGAAGATTTGTTCACTTCAAATTTAAGCTTGAGTTCCAATTCATTAACACGCTCAAGAACGCATCGGCAAACAAACGACCAGGAAGTCCAGCACGTGAAGGCTTAAATAATAAAGTTAGAAACATTTAAGTTTATGTCTTTTAATCCACGTAACAACTACCCATAAGTTATAGGCGTTTCAATTCTGTCAATCACACAAAAATGAAGTTAAAATAATTATGATTCTGTGATGGCCTATAAATATACAATAATCCATTTGCATTGCTATATCCTAGTTTACAATGTGCTTTAATATAAACATCTATACTATACTATAAACACATGTGTATTTTAGGATTGCTTTTTTCAGATTGCAACTTAACTAAACCTATATCGCACGGATCGTGTTTCGCCAATACCACAACATACCAGTCTAAGGCTGAGTGTTTGTGTGATGCAGGATACACATTGCATGGAGAGCACTTTACTGAGTGTCTTTCCGATGGATCATGGAGTGACGCCAATATCACTTGTATCATCAAAGGTAACATCTATGTCATCCCACATTGTTCCGCATTGTTTACTCTGTACAATCTTATTTTAAACAAGAGATTTCCAAGCAATATGGTGAACCTCCACCATTGTCAGTAAACATTTTTATTTGTTGCGATAGCAACCATAATTCTTGACGTAGAAACAAAATGAATTGACGTGTATTATCTCCATATTGCCATCTGGCCATGTTTCAAGTTTCATGAAAAACAAATGAATAACTTTTCAAATTATCGAAGGATCCAGAAAAGTGTGACGGACTTACAGACAGACTGACTGACAGACTGACAGACTGACAGATAGACTGACTGACGGACAGACTGACAGACAGACTGACAGACAGACTGACGCACAGAGCGCAAACCATAAGTCCCCTTGGGTTTCACCGATAGGGGAAAATTAAGCAATAAAATTATATATTAATGAGAATTGTATGTTGTGTGCATGTGTTTGCCATCGCCTTTTGATGTCATATTAACTACGGTACCAGTACGTGTTTGAACACTTTAAAAGATGTGTTCACGCATAATATATTAAATTAAGATTTAGTGTTTATTAAATTTAAAATATGCGTTTATATACTCACGGTCGTGTTTTTTTATAAATGAATAATATATATTAAAAATATTTATCCAACTTTGCATTTATCTTTAAATCGAAATACCTTTGTATGTACTAATGTGTATGTTTTGGGTGATTGTTGATATTTTGTGGTAACTCTCTTGTTAAATATGTGCACATTGTAATTCCCTAAAAGTTTATTATATTTTACTCATATCACTTCAAGACTGTATACCCCCGCCTTCGTTGCTGAACGGGTCTCGCACGCAAGGGAAAACAACTTTCAATTCATCGATTGAATACTCGTGCAACAATGGATATGACATAACTGGAAACAACATCATTGTGTGTTTAGAAAATGGAATTTGGAGTAAACTAGAGGCTACATGCATCATTAAAGGTTCGACTTATTAACCTACTACTCATTTATCAGGATAATGAGATTCTACCGTATAATAATCATTGTTGACATCTGGTAACCCTATCAACGTTCAGTTTTTATAATAATAATCTTGTTTCTATACAATTTTTATACAATTGAATAGATATATGTGTCCATACTATCAGTTCGACTTTTTATTACGGTAAAACGTACAACCATTAAAAATATTTGAACAGCGCGTTCGTTCGTTTGTACTTATACATTAATACTAGACTGTGCTAATTACGTTTTCTTTAAAACTTTGACACTTAGTTATTAAAGCATGTCATACCTTATATATATACTTCTTTATTGTTCTATACCTGGCAAACAGACAGACGGTAACTCGTACACTAGTTTATGAGAATTATAACTCTATATCAGACCACTCGGTCACCCGTGCTCATACAAAGAGAGATGTATTTTATACTGTAGTTAAGCAATCCTCGTAGTATGAACAAATATAACGACAACAACAGAACTCTCCAAATTATTAAATCGTTGAATTTTGTCAATTTACCAAAACGTGAAAGGCTCCCTTTAATGTCTTCAGACTTGCAAATTGAATGAGTTCAATACACTGTCAGATCTTCAATCATGAATAACTTACAGGTTAAGTGGTTGCCTGTTAGCCTGTGGACAGAAGATTTAAGCCCAAGAAACTCAATTTCAAAAGTTGGTTACAGTTGGGCTAAAAACAAGGTTAACTTGCTTTTTCAAAGCTTGAAACAACTCAATCCGATTAAACATAGAATACAAATTGGCGACTGTGAATCAATAAGGCCTAGGAAATGATTCAATTCCGGCTAATAACAAGACATGATGCATTTAAAGTATGTCATGTCGGCAAAAGTATTGCTCCATAATTTAAAGAAAATAGATCAAGTATTAGATACACATAACACAAAATGTTCATGATTCTAGGCTTGTTATTCGTGAGCAAGGCAACCGAAATTCTAAAGATGGTTGCCAGTTCACCAACCATTTGCGAAAAAAAAAGAAATGTTGTTATTTTGTCTAAGTTATGTCTATAACATAAATATGAGGATAAACACATCTCGACCTGTGCTTTAAGACACACTCTTTATAAATTTGAATGGTTTGGGTTCATTTCAAACTTGCGATATGAAATAGCTGTAACATAATTTTGAAAACTGAGTTGGGTCTAGGATTATGCAATAGCGAACAACTGTAGTGCCTTCAGCGCTTTAATTTTAAAAGAAGCGCTTACATGAGATATTTATGAAAATTTTCTTTTGTGTGCACGTGTTGGACATCGAATATTGATGTCATATTAACTAAGGTACCAGTACGTGTTTTAACACTATTAAAATTGTGTTCATGTATAATTTATTAAAATATAAGATGTCAAGTTAATTAAATTGTTCAAATATGTGTTCATATACTCATGGTCGTGGGTTATTTGAAAACAATCTTAATTTGCATTTTATGTACAAATGTTTAATCTGTGTGGGGATTAATTCTGGCTTTAAATATTGTGGACTGAAAACCCCCAAGTGCTTGACATATAACGTCTTAAGGTGATTTCCCCAACTGAAATTATTTTCATGTTTAATTGTGAGTTGTTTAAATTCTCCTGTACTGTAAAGGGAATTGGTAACTTGCCTTAAATAAATTAGAGGAAAGTAGATGTTAAGAAGAAATCCCTATTAAAAATGACTCGGAAGTTGTATTATTTAATGTTCCAATAAAAAAAAAATCACAGATTGCGGAAACTATACCCATACGCTGAATGGCATGGTTGAGTTTCCGAACGATACAACTTACCTGTCCGTTGCCAATGTCCACTGTATTGAAGGATATAGACTGAAGAAGGAACACAACAACAGCGTTACATCAGAGTACATTAACTGCACTGAAGAAGGTCTCTGGCAGGTCTCAAAAGGCTGCGAACTAAAAGGTATATATTGCCAACTCGCTTTTGGTTAGATCGTGTTTTATCAATAGCATAAATATTCAACATTATAATGCCATTATTACTACCATTATCTATGTGTAGAAAAGATGCAATAAATAGAACGTAAAACATTCAACACACTTCCACACTTAGAATCGTTCTTTCATAACGTAATAATAGCAATCGGTGAGCAATGTGTTATCCACAGACTGTGGTCCACCACCAAGTGGCAAACTATAAACAGTGAACGCACCAGTGAAGACTTTCAACTCATCAGCTGTGTACACGTGTAATCATGGGTACAGCACATACAATGACTCAACACTCGTTTGTAATGCAAGCGGGCTATGGAGTGATGAAGCACCAATATGTTATGGTATATATGTCCTGTACATGTTGTATCGTAAATAAACAAGTAGGGAAAACTTGCTGAAGTATTTTCGTTTATTGAAACATTAACCCACTTAAGGCAGACGAATAAAAATATTTTGTATGTGAAAAGTATTTATCCCGTTGCTCTGTTACATTTTGATTGAATGGAATTACTGATGTTCGCATGAATTCGCTGCCAATTTAAAGAACATATAATTTAATTTATATATTCAATAATGTGAATATATATTGCATTGTTAGTAAAACACATGAAATATATCATGAAATACCAAACACAGATATCAACGAGTGTCTTGACAGAAAGACATGTCACTACAACGCTAACTGTACCAACACTGACGGGAGCTTTAAGTGCGAATGTCAGACCGGATACAGAGACCTGGATGGGGTCGGTGGACAACACTGTGATGGTGAGACACCTTTCCTCTGCGTGATTTGTTGTTGAACAATGCAATAGCAATGTGTTCGTTGCATACAAGAAATAGGGTGAACATACGTGTGCAGCTTTTATGCAAAACCATTTGCTTTGTACTTCGACATTTTGGTGATTGGTCACTTGTTAATAAAGTGACAGCGTTCTGTAATAAAATTTATTTCCTGATGATAGAGATTAAGTTGCCTTTTTATATTTATATAATGTATTATAAAGGGCACTAAACACTGGAATACGTTGGTGCATGTATTTATGTTGAAAAGGATACGTCTGCTGTGATCGCAAATACTTGAAATACATGTACATCAATCGCATGCATTGCACACATGCAATTAGTCTTTAATTTCTGTGTTTTTATTTGATATGGTTTAATTTTATTTCATATGCTTATTAAAGATATAGACGAGTGTTCCTCTGGTGGCGATTTCTTTTGCGCAACATCCTTCAACCAGACACGTGTTTGTGTGAATATTGACGGAGGATACGTGTGTGTTTGCAACAAGGGATTTACTGGACCCAAATGTGAACGCGGTATTTCTTACTGTATTTTATAATGTACAAAGTTTTAATTTGATACACATTTATCAGAATACACGCATTTACACAGTGTCATCCATTAAAATAAAGGCCGATTTGAATATGTTAATCTGCTTATACAAATTGCTAGTTATCATGTATTATTATTATTATTATTATTATTATTATTATTATTATTATTATTATTATTATTATTATTATTATTATACCGGATTTATATTGCGCCCTTTTCTTGCAAAAATGCACGTTCAAAGGCGCTTTACATAAGAACATTTGACGTATCGCTGATACGAAAACATTTGGCAAAACTGTTTCAAAAGAAATCGATCACAATAACTCAAATGTGTGTCGCTATAAGACAATTAATGATCGAACAATACAATCTAAAACTTATGCTATAAGAACTACGTTAAAACATGCACATGTACAGTAACCATAGATCAGAAAGATCAACAAGACACTATAAAAACTACTCAATGTGTATAGAGCTCTATAAGACAATAAATGAAACAATAAAATCTAAAACTTATACTTTAAGTACTACGTCAAAAAGCATGCACAGAGTGATTGGTATTATTGTGAAGCATCTATTAAAGGATTAATAATCTAAAATAGTTCATGTGTTTACAATATGAATTCGTACTTACCCAACATAGTGTAACTCTTTCTAGTAGTTTTAAGTACAAAGAATAGGTACGTTTGATATAAGAACAAAAAGTGAAATTTATAAAATATTTTTCAGATATTGATGAATGCATTCATAATACAACGTGCGGTGGAAATGCGGATTGTTCAAACGCGTTCGGTAGATTCACCTGTGCATGCCGTGAAGGCTATCCACAGGGAAACCCCTATCTGGGCTGCTTCGGTACTGTCGCGTTCTTTCTAATATGTGTTCAGTAAAACAACCTTGAACAGCATGAAACAACTGGTTATTTTGTCTTTTTGATCATTATGTTCCATGCTGTCAAGTTGTTTCGGTTTTTGTCGTTTATTGTATGCCAAGTTGTTTACGACAATCGTTAAAAAGCTTCATAAGTCCTTTTTTCCCATAATATTTCGATTAGCATAATCGTTTTATCAACACATATAAAAAGAGTGTGTGCTCTCTATGTGTTGTCACAGAACCGGTTTAACTGGAGTTCAGTGGAGCGGGAGACAGATACTGGGATATAGACAACGAAATAATCAAGGAGTATCAAATCTCAAGACGGCTGCCGTACTTCGGGGAATATGTGCACTGGTTTAGGGTACAAGCATTCTTGATCACATATAAATAGTTTTAACAAAGTCCAATTATCGCAGGCATATACTTTCATAAAATCGACACATTAAGATTTGTCTGCATCAACTTTCCATGCAAAATATTATATTATAGGCATGGAAGTTGAGTATGCTCAGTCAAGTCTATGAAATAAAATAATTATAGGAAAACCAATCTGGAAACGCTTTCGATGTCGGTGCATGTTGGCTTGCAATCTTTTATATAAAATAATTTAAATGTTTAGCGTAAATATATTAGACTTATCTGTGTGTTCCAGCCAAGCATGGACGGATTCATTTCGCTAGATTTCCAACCATTGTACAATCAATATGGAGGTGAAAATGCAAGCGAGTGGAGGACAGCTGTTCAGAACCACAGAGTGATTGCACCGTTATGGACAAACATTGACAGCAGAAATATAACAGACGGAGGACTTTGGATTCACCTATTTACCGACCGCCAAAAGAACAATGTAAACATTGAGAAAATCCAACAACTCGTGCGTCAATACACCAACCAGACTGAGTTCATTGTAAGTGTGGCCCTGGTCGCTACGTGGAAACACGTGACTGTCCACTCGCCCTATGAATCCGGATATGAACTCGTCAAGCATCAGGTATGTGTATCATTAAATGTATAACGTGTGGGTCGATAGCACAATATGATAATGAAGTTAACTAAAGTTTGTACAAAGAGCTTTATTAATTTTTATTTTAATTTGTAAGCTTTTTACTCATTAGAACCTGTCGATGCAGTGTATTCTGGCATCAGACGGAATGTACACGTACATCATATTCAACTACGACCGGGAACAGTTTAGTATCAAACCGTTATCAGAAGTACCCGTTGCCAGTGGTTTCACAAATCTAAATTACACGGGAGTCATTTTGTCCAACAGACATAACTTCACGCGACTTAATCAAGAATCCAATGTTAAGCCAGGTAACTCTTCAAATAAATCAATTTCATAAAATTTTAATAACTATTTTATTTATTTGACGTGCGTACAGGTACATTAATTAACTATATATTTTCAAATGCATAATGCCATAATGCAATAGTGATTTAGAACATGACAAACATATCCATGCTGTTGTTTGTTAAAAAAAAATCAATGCAGAATGTATTCGGAACTCAAAACACCATATACTGATTTTGCAGCTTTTGCTGGAAGGTGGCTTTATAATGTTACAGTCATCACTGAATCCATGAAAATGAAATCCTTTGCCAAAGATTTTACGACAGTAATAAAGATGGTCTAAAACACTGATCAAGAAGAAGCTGGAGTTTGCCCTGCCATGTCCGTGTCAGGAAGTCCTTATGATCGAAGTGAGTAATGCACCAGACTGATGTTGTACACTTAAAAGTTTAATTGTATTGTGTTTTAGTGTTTATTTTGCCTTTTTGCTTTGTTTTCTACTTACCTTAGCGTACCTACAGATTTCAAAAAAGGCTTGTAGGCTACATATTACATATTTAATGTACCAAGGATGGCTACTTAATAAATGGAAGACAGTCAGAATATACGGTTATACCTTCGTCTAAGCTACTTTGCTTTATTTTGTATGATACCTTTTGCGTATGACAGTCAGTGGCTCACGTTTTCCTAGGGGCTACGTGAAGGTTAAATTAATTTTTAATAAATCAATGTAATATTTTGCTCTACCTTAAATCATATGTTCGTATTTTCAAACCAATATAATTCTACCTAGACGTCAATCGTCCTTTTTAGTTACCTATTTCGTTGTTTTTTTACATGTTGCACAAAACGTATTGGTCACTGTTTCAAGGTGTAGACATAACTATTCCAATTTAAGGATATTTCCTCTTCGACAAGCAAATGCACATCTAAACTTTTTGAAAATGTTTTCACACTGTCATACTGTAAGCTTAGAGTAAGTCCGAATTTTATATCAGCAGCATTAATTTTTCGGAACATAGTTAACACGAACGGAACAAAATATGGTCGAGACGTATTGGTACGCTTCAAAATCCAAATATTAGATACGTATACAGTGTTTAGTTGTATATGGCATTTGTAGCCGAATATAACACCAAACATAAAAAAGCAACTCTCTACGAAAATATACATCAAGCAGATGATAAACGTACCTTGATATGACTAAATTATCGAAGACATGAACACACGAATAATTATAATGTAAGCAATGGGCTGTTGTCGATATTTCTGCACTCTTTGCTTCAAATAAAAACATATATAGGGTATGAATATAAACAATAAACGAATTACTCATATTGTTTATTACAGGACTACACTTTCAACCGCAATGACTCCCTACGCCCCGGGTTTGGAGGCCATATGACATGCTACGAGTCCTGGTTCTTAAGCGCCTATGGCATCAAACAAAGATGCTGCTACATGTGAGTTGGCACGTTAAGAAGTAAACTAAAGTCATCAAGATCAAAGATTTTGGGTTCAAGAGTCACACAGCATTTATTGAAAAAAGTTTATTACATTTATTTGAACCTGTCCATCCCCGTTACCGTTTGAAAACTATGCTATTTTTATTTTCTGTGTTGTTTCTTCAGAGATGCACGGTTAAGGACCGCAAGTCCTTATTTTGATCTTACACTGGTGTAATTTGCCTTTGCTACTGTTGAAGTTCCTCAGGCTTCAAATACTATTTCCTTACTAGGTTCAGCAAACTGCAGACGCAGTACCCGGATGCAGTAGCAGCGGAGTTTGAAAACAAAACACTTGCCGAATTACTCGAGAAGGGTTACAATCAGTGCTGCTCTTCGGGCGTCAGCCAGAAGTTCTGTCATCTGTACCAGGAGATCAACCCGCCTGATAACTGCTCAAGATACACAATAAGCGACGAGATACCGCTCAGGGCAGACATCCTGCAAGATGACCTTGGTGTTGAGAAGCAACACGAGGACGCCCGCGGCGAGGGGATGATGGGTCACTTCGTCAGAAGTGTGCGAAAAATGTTTGGATTGTAAGCTTGACCACATTCACACGACAATCATTAACAGTGTTACCGAAGTGTGCAAAAAAAAGTGGTAGATATTCTTAAATGTGCATATATGATGTGTGATGTAGAGTCTTCCAATTATAAGTCTTGTAATTCGCACCTTAGTTCGATCTAAGAAATGTATTTTAGTCAAACGCTTTTGATTTTAAATGCTTTTAAAATATGCTTCACTTGTTAAGCATAATTTTCAGAGGTTTCATTGGAGTACTGTTATTTCTAGATACACAGTGAATGTATGTTTATTACATGTTTTGTCAGCGGGAACAATGTGACAATTATTTGTACACCTATAGGTAAACGTACCGCAGAATGTCAGCATGAATGGAAAAATGACTGGTGTAATCTGTGTTTCTATTTGTTTGCTGTTAAGAATGTTACTTCTAACAGCATGGAAGTCAGTGCAATTTGTAGTACATTAGTCATACTTTGGATTCGTCTGAAGGTGGTCTGCTTAATTTAATAAAGATAACTTAGTTAAAGATTTGTTAGGAATAATATTTCATCACAGAATGTTTTCAAATAAATTACAATCAGGAGTATTTATGTTTTGTGAAAATACCTTTAACAGAAATGTAAAGTTTGTAACAATTTGAGAGGGCGCATTTAAGACATAAATTTCTTTGTTCAATTTCTCGGGGTTCATTTTTGAACTATTTTCAAACACTAAATTATGTCCTTACTTATTGTAGAATAACCTAACCTTTGTTGAAGACTTTCTATAAAATAATCGAAAGATATGAGGTTGCACTGTTTAATCATAGGAAAATATTAACTATTATTGAAATTTAAAGATTTCTTTCACAAATATTTGTGCTTTTACAAAGAATGCCGAGTTCGAAAATGTTCTGTTATTTTCAAGATAAGGTACGGTTATATAACAAATAACATATATTATTTATGTTTTGCTTCATTGATTTAGTAAGGTACTAAAATTATGTACATTTCTGATGAAAGCTGGCATATTTTAGCAATAGATTTAATTACAGCTTGAATTTAAAATGTTACAGAAGTATATATACATCAGAAAAAATGCCTATTTCATTTGCATTTTCTACACAAATTGTGAAGAAGACGATAAACACAAAACGTGATGCAGATTATTTAATAATAAATAGACCAGTTAAACAGCTGATAAACGTGATTGAGTTTAAAATCGTGTCTAGGAAAAGAGAAAATATGACAAAATGTACATGGTGCTGCTCAAAAGGGGGCAGGATGGAAAGCTGGACCATCCAAGTGACATTACAAATGATATGATGAATCTAGGAATCCATGTGTCAAACAAATGAAATTAAGGTTTAAAATCATAGTCTCTCCATAAGCCATTTACCAATTGCAAAAGTTTATTGAAATTTAACACATTATTGTATTGACCAGCCAATAGAAGCCGGAGGGGATTTGGGCAAAAAATGGACAAAGAAGCAGCCCAATATTCCACCAATGATCTTTTCCTTTTGTCAACAAGGGTCTAATAAACAATTCCATAAGCAGAAGACCATTTACAGTACAACAAATCACTAAATTCATAGAATCACATACATTTTAACATAAAAAGTATTACACACAATACAAAAAATATGCATTCATAACAAATAAGGCATTAAATTAAAAAAATAACAGTAACAACACAGAATTCTAAACATTGTAAATATGTACATTGTTCCTGTTCATACACGATGTTCACTTTTTTCTCTTCAACTCCTCAAACCTACGTGAGAGGTCATCAAAGTCTACGTCCTCACTCCCAGAAGACTTGGAGCCCGGGGGATCAGGCAGGATACTGTTGGGTACGGCTGGGAGTTCTGGGAAACTGTCCTCATATCCTCCACCACCCTCTGTAACGTGAAACAGACATGAACCTCATTTTAACCAAGTGGTTTAACATTTAAAAATCGGTTCAGTTGGTTTTTTAGAGTCTGTTAACAATCAACTATTAAATATTTCGGGGCATTTATTGATCAATGATATTGGTTAAGTGGTAAATTTTGGAACTAGTTAACAAAAAGCAGATTTTTTCATTTGTCAGGAAGAGAAATAACCCGGGTCCTGGTGGTAATCTTTTTTTTAATTAATGAATTAAAATAATTTTGAGGTTTTTGTTAAGGAACCACTGAATCAACATGTGTTTTTGACAACAAGTCTTTTAAACCAGATGTGTTTTCCTCCTTCAGGTCATTTTTTTCCACTATGTCATGGAATTTTCCCCAAGCAATCGATTTTCACACTTAATTGCTTTTAAATTAAAAATTAAAACCATTTCGTTTACCGGAAACAAACTGATGCACATATGTAAATGAACGGAATTCCATACAAGTGCAAACGCGGTGTCTTCAGTTATCCCCTAGCTTCAACAGACCTAACTATTGGTTCGGAAAAGAATTTGGACATATGGAATTTTATGTTGCTATACACACATGTAATTACAAGTATATCAAGATGGTAAATTGAAGAAAAGAACTTACGATCCTCTGCGAAAATGAAAAATAATGATCAAATTAACAAATGACATCATAAAAATAAAAAAAGTGTTAATGAAATTGGTGCATCCATCAAGAAGTGAAAAAAAAGATATGAACAACAAATATTCATCATAAATTTACATAGTTAATGTGTGTCATAGAAGCAAAGTATTAGTCTTATTTATTTAGTTTTCTTATGAAAAACAAGATTTTACGTTTGAAAATGCAAAATTAAAAACAGGGTTTGATTAATATGTTGTAGATCTGTGTTTTATCAGATTTATATGGATTTTACTGCTTTATGTTTGTCTACATAGTTTAATGTAATGGCATGTATATGAAATGGGAGGAACTGAAATGTAAACATATTAAATATATTTATTTAACTCAGTTTAATACATCAATAACACAACAATAACACTTGAATGTGTATGTTCAAAGTTATTTATATTTTACCCCTAACTGCAACAAAAAAGGGCTTTTGAAATGTTTCCACAACTTGGGGAAAAAATTAATTTAAATATATATATTACTTGTATTTTTTTATTAAAAGTTCAAATATATATCGATTTTTCATGCAAGAATTTCTTCACACCCTGATTACATGTATATACTTACTTGAGAAGTTCATATTGGAGGTGTAGGGGGGCGGGGGTGAGTGCTCCTGACCCGCTGCAGGGGCTGATGGGGCTGCACTGGCCCCTCCATTCTGGTAACTGGCCCCATGTCCTGAGGGCGGTGTATTAGGGAGGGGCGGCGGTGCTTTTCCAGCCTGGAATACACAATGTTCAATATATAGGCCTCACTCTAGGAAAACAGGGTTTAATGCATGTGTGTAGAGTAACGTCCAAGTCCTCTTAACCCTTTTCCACTCTTATACCTATTTTGACAATTTTGTAATCCCTTAGAAAATCAAATAAAATAAAAAACCTTATTTGCTAGAACCAAGTTTTAAAGGCTTCATTTCCCACCCTAAGATACTGATGAGCAGCAAACAGCGTACAACATGAAGAGACTGCAAGTTACTGGAAGGTTGTTCTGGTTTTATGTTGTTTGTATATACATGTAGCACTTAACACTTTGCTTCTGAGCGGGAACTGGTTATCTCACCATTAGCTGAGGCGGTTGTGGTTGCTGTGGGTATGGTTGTTGTTGGGGTGGTGGGTAATACATCGCACTCTGGCTGGGTGGTGGCGGTTGCTAATGACCAAAAAATACCACAGGAAACTGTGAATAAATGTTAAATGCATATTGTATGAAATAAGTTTTTGAGAAATAACTGTTTGGTTCAATGCAGGTTGTGCATAGGTATTTTAAATTTAAACAACACTTACAATGTATTTATGTATTAATTAATTTGTATACTGACAACTATATTAAGAGATTGAAACTAAGGCCAAAAAAATTGAAAAAAAGGTCTGTTTCCGGTCGCCCGACTGTGTCTCCCGAATCGGCGCCGACCCTCACCTTTTTATTGGGGTCGCCAAAAAAAAAAAAATTTTCATTTTCGTTCATATAACATGTTATATCAAGCAAACACATCATATATACAGGGATTTCAATAGACGCAGAATCCTGCGTGTTGACGCGAGCAAATTAAAAACGACTCGCTTTTGACGCAAACCTTTTTTCTGCCGTGCGACATTTTGACGCATAGAAAATTTGGCACTTGCGTCAGTCAGTTAACATCTCGAGTTCCATGGTAATAAATCCTGTTGTGCTCCTAATTGACATTAATGTTTCAGTATTTGAAACTCGGTCTATAATCGAGGGAATACCCCGGGCGTTGTTTATCTTATCTCATCTCCTCCAATACACATGTCACCGTCTAAATAGTGCGTGCACACTACCTGGGTAATTAGCAGCAGTGATTACGTGATAATTGATTGACAATCCGATAATTGCAGGGTTTTTGCAGACTTTGCAGACGGCACGGTTAAAGAAAGTCGGCAAAATAATTATAAAAAAAAACAAAATTGATCAAAGGTCCATTAATAACGTAGATCAATTATTAGTCCAGCGAGTTTTGTCAGTTTGTTAATCCACCGATAATTACGAGTAACACCCATCTTATATAAACTGGAAGCACAGTTCATTTATCATACTAACAAGTCATAATACTTCACATAAACATTGAGAAAACACATTTTCTTGATTAGATGTAAATTATCCGAGTAGAATTAAATTGCTACATCAAGACCTTCGACATTGTTAATGCCGGATTATTGTAAATTAACATTCAACCCGCGTTCAATTCAAAGCTGGGGATTCAACAACAACAGATTCAAACTACAAGTAATGGTTATTCAATAATGGAGAAAGCATTGAATTTAACAAACATTTGATTAGGTTTGTTAAACAAGATAACAACATGGAAAATTTGGATTATTAAAGTTAAACTACTACAGGTAAGGCATTCTTAAGTGTACATATTTTGGAAATGTATAGTATTCGGATAAACAGTAATAGATATACTAGATGTTCCATGCAGTTAGATTGTGTTTTGTTACAAAAGCTATCATAGGGATGATGATAATATACATGTAATGATGATAAATATGTGATGAAAAGGTGCTACCGGTACATATCTTGAATTACTTAAATCTGTTAAAAGACTTAAATGTGTTATGATGAAGTAGATTTTAATGAGCATTTATTGTTTTTACAAATGAACATAGTATAGTGATACAAATAATAAAAGTTGTGAAAGGAACATGTTTTGTTTTTGAAAAACTTAGTCGATATTGTTGCACAAATTATTTATATTTTGTCATTATCTTTGTGTACCAAATCATTACAATATGTTGTAGTATTGTTATTTAATAATTAAAGCATTATAACTTTTTAAGATATTGTGTTACTCTTAGAGCATCTTTTTATCTAAAAAAAAAGAATAATACAGACAAAAACACAATTAACGCGCTTCAAAATTGACCCCAGCATTTTTCAATTTGACTCCTCAAAATTTCAATCCAGGGGTCATTGAATCCTGATTTCTAATATCTATTGATATCCCTGTATATATATACATGTTTTTCTTATTATAAGCTTTAGTAGCCTTCCATTCTAGTACCCGAGAATTAAAAAAAAAATCCCTACCTACCGACCCTGTTTTTTCCCCAAGGAGACCAGAAACGGGCCTTTTTTTTGGTCTAAGCTTTTCTTCCTACTTCATATCAGATTGTGTCACAAAAATTTGATCTACCTATACAGAGAAAATTACCCAATAATTATTGTAAATTTACTGATTAACAATTATAATGTAAAAGACTTCAATGCTGCACGCATGACTCCATTATCCTAGAACAACTACTGTGTTCTTATGAGCCTCCTTCAGGGAAAACTGGGCTTTATGCAGGTGCGTAAAGTTTTGTCCCAGATTTCAATGTACCCTACCTGGAAATAGGCCTGAGGCATCATCATTCCACCACCTTCTCCTCCTCCCATTCCACTTCCACCGCTTGCTCCTCCTTTTTTACCATCATCCAGATCTATCAGCATATTCCCCGCAAGCAGTATCTCGTCCTGTCCCATCACCGAAGGGTCCGCCTCAAACGGGACGTTATACGACTTGGCGATCTCGATCATGTATCGTTCAATCAGGATCTTTGGTGGAGCCTGAACGCCGAGTTTATGCATGACTTTCTCACTGACATTGTCCAGAGAGTTTGTGCGGCAGGCTTGTCCGTACTCTTTGCCGTATTTGATTGTGAGCTGATCAGCAATGACTTTAATCTCCGGACAATCTGTCTGCAGGCGCGGTGACGCCCAGATCAGGCTGGCTATGGCCTCCTCAAGGCCTGGATCCAACTCCCTGATATCAGAGACAAACAATGATTTGTACAGATGTACGTAGTTTTCATAACATCTCTAATAAAGCATTTCATAACATCTCTAAGAATTATCTTCTAACTTTTGTCTTAGCTTACCGAGCAATAGTTTTTAGCTGACCAAGCAATGGCTACCAGTAATTGAAAGTTTTCTCTGCAGCAGAATCCCCTAACAAATGTCAACACAGTGATTTATCCCTTCAACACAAGGTTTTTTGGAGTAAATTGTTAAGTCATGCAAATGAATTGATCTTGCTCAGGCTACCTATGTTGACAACCTTTTACTTTTCTTGCAATTGTCAATGCTTAAGTACATGTAGCAACATTCAATGAAAAACAAATTGCAAGGGCACAAGGGCATTCATACTAAAACATTCATGTAATTCTTAATGGATAAAATGTATTTCCGGGACGTATGGCATGTATGATTTCCCCTATGTTGGAACAGTTAAATTCTCCATAAAACAGTAGTGCATCTGATATACATCATACAACTAATTTAATTTCAGGTAAAACAACTAAAATGTGTCGCAGATAATGATAGCCAAACAACACATGGAAACAGACAAATCCACTATATTTCTACCATAGACAAAAAGACAAAGGACCACATTTCACTTGAAACTGATTGCAGTCATGAATCATTTTTTTATGATCATCTCCACATGAAGGTCAGTCCATTGTGACAGTTTGAGCAAGATTCAGCCAGTAGTTAAAGAGTTGCAAAAACAACATTTTGGAACAAAATGTATTAGTCGACAAACAGACAAAGGGACATAATTCTGCCAAAGGTTAATGATACCAAAATTCCTTTACCATCATCTACACAGGCTATCCAATGTTAAGTTTCAGCAACATGATTCTACCCAGTTACTAAAAGCAACATAAAAATTAAGCTACATGGCTTGTATACCAACATCTCTACTGACACACGCACAAAGAACTTCAAACTTCAATAACAAAATATCACATTTTAACACTGAACAATATTTAATGCTGCAAGTTGCTAGCTGATTCTAAAAGATCAAAATCCAATGTGCACTTTTGGAACAATTCATTCTAAAGAGTTAAAACAGACAAGTAACTAGAAATGTGTCAAAGACACCTGTACCCTCCCAATAAAGACTATACATGTAATTGTGCCATCCCTTGTCTCTGCTGAGCTTCTTTATGATCATCATAAATGATCACATTAAGGTGACTCATTCAACTGTGAAAGTTTGAGAGAGATCAACCATGGAGTTAAAGACTGAAGAGTTGAAGAGGAAAAAAACATAATTCTGACAAAAATTGTGGCAGCCTAAATTCCTCCCATGATGGTTAATACTAAACACGAGTCAGACATTTAACAAGAAAAAAAGAAAGTTCATGTGACATTTACTTGTTAAAGAAAATTAAAAAAAAACTGTTTAAAAAACAGAGCACAGGATGCACCGCCAATGACATCTAACTAGAATATTTTTGACTACATTCACCTTTTCGACATTATTTTAAGGGAGACAACTCTGGGTGGATTTAGTGAGGTCGTGGGGGGTACTCGATCACCTACTGCAGTGCGTCTGCATACAGTTCTGTGTTGAAGCAATTATAATTTCCCAATAATTTGCAGATATTACTTATATGGTATGATATTTTTTTTAATTTTTATTAGCTTAGTATCTTTGATTTAATTGTCATTCATGTTTATGCTTTATTTCGATTTTATTGTGTTTAAAATAGGTAAAAACGAAACATGCTTAAGCGGGTGTGGTATGGAAAAATATCTTACTTGTTAAGTTTTGGCAAATTAGAAGTTCGATGACATTTGGTAAAATACTTTTCTTTAAAAAGAACAATTATTTTAAAACAGATAACTTTGCTGTCTTTAAATGTTCTTGAATGGTTAATTGTTATAACTTATAGAAACTTTTTTTCAGGAACATCACAGTGTCAGCATAAACTGGGATAGTGTATCTAATTCTGCATGAAGCTCAAGATTTCTACACCTGCAATTTTATTAACTCTTGCAATAAATATTATACATCATCACAGTTACATAACTATGTTCTTTGAAATAAATAAAATAAAGATACTTCAGATGTGTGTCTACTTCATACCCTTACATTAAAAAATATCCTACACATTCAGAAATATAATAAATGGATGGTGGTTTAAGTTGCTACACATCCAAATGGGCAATGTTGTCATGTAATCATTTAACATAACATGTGATGTGTTGACATGACTATTAACACTGCCAAGAAAACATTTACTTTGAATTAAAATAAGTGGCCCTAGTCAAATGTCCATTGGCTTAATATCCATATGGGTTAAACTTTCACCTGCATCACAGTCATCCTTAATTGGTTGTGTGTTGGGCTATCCCAATTAACTACCCGTAATGGCAGATTTGTTCAAAAGAAGACAAGTATCAATGTTTGAAGAATTGTTATTGCTCTTACAGTCTTGACGCAAACCCCTAGCCCGACAGCCCGGTGTTAGTGATATGTATTAAATTTGGGCTATTAAAATTTCCTGATTCATATAGTCGGGCTAGTGGGTATTTTAATCTGTTCTATAAAGATTCAGGCTGCCGTTAGTTGTTCAAAAATGCTAAAGTGAAGACTGCTTGTATATGCTGATTAGTCCGAGACATTCCAACCAACAAGCAATCACTGTGACAGTCCAAATACTTTCTCATTAAAGTGTGTGTATTTGCAGGAGCTTGTGTGTGTGTTTGGTACAAGCTCATCTCAAAAACTGATTCACTATTTAGTTTTTAACCTAAAAGAAATAAAACCTGACTATAAAATGAATACTATCATTGTAAAGATTTTGTTGTCGGGATGAAATATTATAAACTGTAATCCCTATGATTAACAGAGAAAACATTAACCGAAAGCTTATTCCTGTTGATGTAGCAGAGCCAAAAGACCTAGAAGTATAGATGGTTTATGGGTCAGGGGTTCTGAAATATGCTGTCCGAGTTGTCCGAGTCGTCAATTTCCCCTTCAGGACAAGCAGTTTTTGAAAGCTGACTTGTCCGGGGAAAATTTCAGTGGTAATTTTTTTTTCGAGAACGAAACTACTCTATTTTCCGAAAATCAAAAACGAAAGTTTATATAAATAGCTTATGATTAATCTGCGGACTGGCACACTTTTTCAACTGGAGGTTGGTTATTTTCCGTTTATTATTATTTAATGTAGTAAACCAGTCCACGAGTATATATAGCAACAGCCAATCACGCATAAGAAAACAATTTTAATAGAGAAACCAGCACACATGTGTATAGCAACAGCCAATCACGCATTAAATAACACTTTTCGTACATTGCAAATGGCCGCATACATGTTCTAACGAGCTACATTTGATTTTTATATAATAAAACCACTTTAACGTCAAGCCATGACGCTAATCAGACCAATGATAAAATCAGTTCGGCGTCGGAAAAGAAGAGAAAAGCCAAGTATGAATATGATAAACATACGACGCCAAGCGGAAACGAGAATTTGTTGAGTCTTGGCTAATTGATTTTCCTTGGCTTGAAAACGATGCCGATGTGTGTAAATGTAAACTTTGTAAGGAGTTTCCTTTATTAGTGGATAATTATATACTTATAATTAACGGAGATTATTTTATTTCAAGTGAATTGTCTAGTCATGTTGAGATTATTAAATATCCGAGATGGTATCATGTGTGACTTAAACGTGATCTTATTATATGCACATCTTGCTTGTATTTTTTTGTTCATGTGAATTTTCTAGTTAACTATGTTTATAATTTAAAATAGAAGTTAACAAAAGTGTATGCTTGTATTATTTGCTCAATTAGTAATGACCTTTTCCTTAATCTATCTTAAAAGTACGGACAAGTACTTCTTTGGTACGGACAAGTGAATTTGTGGGTCCAACTTGTCCGTGGACAAGTAGACTTAAAATATTTCAGAACCTCTGTGGGTGATGTTCCTTATGATAGTACTAGTAGGTACTAGTTGGTTTGTCTTTTTGGATACAACTAATACTATATTTATTTATTTTTTCACTAATAAAATGGGGTTAACTTAGTAATCCTGCTCAGTGGTTGAATCTTCAGGAAATGTTAACATCAGCACATAGTTGCAATTGTATTTGATACATGTATGCCGGTGACCCTCAACTGCAATTTTGGTAACAGACAGGGTAGCCTAAGGTGTAATTATTTCTAAGAGATGAATCCCAGTTGAGGCTTAAACTTACCAGCCCATGAGTGAGTCAGAGATCAGCACTCTACCGGTTTAACTGGACGGGGTAAGCTTGGAATTGGGGACTTACTTTTGCTTAATAAAGATCTTAAATAATATTATAGTTGTCAGCAATAGATTTTTATGTATTTTAAAAGCACAACAAGTTAGGCTTGCAACAGAAGTAATACAAATATATAGATTATTATACAATTTACAAATTTAACAATAAAGTAGTCTTATGTTTACTAAAATGTGCAAATACATGTACCAATTGGTTTTTATTTCTGAAAATTTAGAAAAATGAGCTAATATAATAAAAAAAGTTAATTTTAATTAGTGGGTGGGTTGGAATTAACTTGCAGTCAAAAATTATAAGTTTGGGGTTGTTTTAATTATTGTCACTTCAGCTCACAGTACAGTAACATGAGAAAGGTATGATCTTGTTAGTTTTGTCAATACCGGTAGTTAATTACGGAGCCGTTAATTACAATGATACTGCACTATTATCGAGCAGATGGTCGTTGAGCGTTATAATAAAAATTATGATTGTTTTTATTAGTAATTAATCGGCAATTTATCGCTTTTATTATATTTATATAGTAAATATAGCAGATAGGTAAGGTGTCTTCTGTAGAGCGAATACTGTCAGAACCCCCCCCCCGAACCCTTAATCTCGCGTTATCTTGGCAGTCTCGTTACGCGTGATTTAACAATGTCGAAATCGTGAATGACAACCATGCATTAATAGTATCAAAGCATTCAACTTCAATTGCTTAAAAAAGGAAATAAACCTATCTGGTGTCATTTATAATTTTGGTTTACGGATAATTTTACTTGTTAAAGTTACACAACCAAATTTAAATTGTAAGCGCCTATGGTATGTCAATACTCACTTCTGTGTCTGAATCAAGCCAAATCTTGCCAGGAGCAAATCACAGTACATCTCCAACAGCTCCATAGCCTCAACCAGGTAATCTTCCCTGATGATATGCTCCACTCTGATTCTCGCCCTGTCATCCTTACCGCCAGCTATGTAGTCTGCTATTTCTTTTCTAGCTTTCTGGCCTATTTCTGTTTTCTTTTTCTCCAACAATTTTAAACGATTAATTGTCAGTCTTAAGTTGGTTTTCAACTTATTGTAATTCGCCGAACTGCTAAACATGTTTCCTTTTTACCTTAACACCTGTTCATAAATGAAACTTTCATCAACACATACAGTTTTAATGTTTTGAAATAGTCACAAGACTTTGAGTTGTTTTCGCTTATTTACCAATACATGTATTAGTCACTTCCGCGTTTCTTTAAAACCCACACCGTAGTTGACATTTTATGGTTACATTACACTTAACCAGCATTAAAACGTCGAAGACTCTTATGGCTTTTACTCGACGATGTAATTAGAGTGCGGTTAATTGGTTTCCATTTGCAATTTGTCTTTTACCAAAGGTTGATTAATATAATGATTAATACACAATAATGATATATATCTTTGGTGTGAAGTTATGCCCATTTTGTCTTTTTTGCTAAAACATCAGTTATCATTCAAAAGACGCCCCACGAATATTGCGTGTACATATGGAAAGTAAATACAATATAAGTAATGCGAAGCATTACAATTAAAATTTAACCCAAATCACTGAGCATATATACAAATAGTTCGCTGTTATTAATCTTGCTTAGCGAAAACCTCAGCATGATATATGGATATCAGGTCAACGGGAGTTGAGCTTGATGTTTGATACCAACGCGTTCTAACCGTTGCCAACTCTCACTCGTAATCTTCCTTGTTTTTATTTTATTGACATTGACATGCTAATGCATCAGTGAGCGAGGGAGCGATTGAACTTGATATGCTAATGCATCAGTGAGCAAGGTAGCGAAGGCTTATTATGCAATCATAGTTTTGTTTTTGAAGATTAATCATTTGAAATTGAAAAACAATATATAGAATTAGAACGTTTATGCGTAATTTGGAATGTTTCTTTTGTTTTAGTTTTAATTTTGTTACAACGTGTTGATCAGATAATTTAAGTATCAAATGCGATAATAAATTCAATAACCGTGGAGGTCGAGTGTTAAAGACATTTGTTCCAACCCAAATGGGAAAAACATTTTTCCTGGATTTTATCATTCCTCAACTTCATCATTGTTTTAATTTATAAGTTAGCTCCATAGTTCCGATGGTTTATTTTAGCAATTTCATGCATTTATATACCCTTCAAAAATGGCAAAATCTGCGAATAAGTCCCTTTTATCCATAAAATCATTTTTAAAGTTGACTTCACGTACCGAATTTTAGCAATCAGCGGAAAGCACTGAGGGTTAAAACCGATTGATGGCTAACCTAACTTTACATTAAGCCAATAAATAATTTTAAAAAAACACATTTCAAAATCAATGTTCTCTTTTTATTATCTATTTAAAAAAATATCAAATCATTTGGATCAGATAAACATATTGACATTATATCAGGATCATACGAAAACCTTGAGCGATGATTCTTAGTGTTATGTTATGTTATCAGTCTTGATGATTTGTTGTTGATTGAATCTTAAATATGCTGCATTTCACATTATAAAGGCTTCGATCGTATTTATGACTGAAAATATTCACTGTCAAAATAGCTGAAGAGAGTTCTTAAGAATTTGGTTGTGTGTAACCCTGAAATGTAATGTGGCATTATAGGCTGGTGTTTTTGTGACAGCAGTTACGACGCGCGAAGAATTTTGAGTGAATCGTTTGGTTACAGAATGACGTCTAAAATTATTAAATGAGCGCAGATATCGCAGAGGGTTCGTTCTCTATGGAAGCGTCTTTGCCAGATGAGGACGACCGCATCACTGAGCGGACTTCGTGGAGTGTAATTTTGCCAGTATAACCTGATACTATTTTTCATGGCATATTGTCATAGGAAATTGGAAAATGCATCCCTTAAAATTTTCTTTACTGCTTGAATTTGAAATAAAATGTTAAACAATTTATTTTACGCTGCTGTTTGGCCCATTTTATATTTACAAATTACAAGCTTGCATCATTATTGTGGGTATTCTATAATATCAAGTAATTGTTTGTCTGGAATTATCTTACAAACCTGATGTAGTAACAACGCGGTGGTGTAGTGGATGAGGTGTCCGCCTAGCGATCGGGAGTTCGTGGGTTCGAACCCCACTCGGGTGCGTTCTCATTAACTCCTCCATAGACACCTAGTACTGGTTCTTCCCAGGAAACGGACTCGATAATGTCCCTCTGCCTATAATGCTCGAAAGAGCGGTTGGCAGTATACAAAGATAAACATATAGTATGATTAACACTAGAGTATACTACAATGTCAGTCAGTGATTGGTTACTTACACTGAAAGATTAAGGAAACACTCTTCTAGTCATGTTACGCAACTATATATAACAAACTACACTGCCAGGGTTATACAACAATTTATAAACCTACGCAGGGGCATAGCTGGGCAGATTTTCAGTGTACGCAAATGGCATGCTAGGGGGGTATGGCATGCTCCCCCGTAATTTTTTTTATCTCTACGAAGCCTTACGTGCATTCTAGAGAGGTTTTAGACTATATTATAGTTCAAAATATGGCATGATAAACTCGGATATGATGCCAAATATCTTCGATTTGAAAATCGGTGATTATCCTTCTAGATTTTATTCCAGCATTATGTCGGGGTATGTCATTTAATGGATGTCTAAATAAAACCATGATATGGTATGGTATACAATAGGACATAACACTTTTGGATGAAAGTAACTAAAGCTTAATTTGTATTGTTAAAACACAAATAAAAGAGACATAATAAAGCAAAATATCCATCTTTTAGATAGCAACTATGTCTATCATATTTACTCGATAACTCTAGTCACTTACATCTCGTCTTGTATTCTCTACCTATAGCAAAATACTTTTGAAAAAAAAAACAAAACACGTAAACTTTATACATTCTAATTAATGCAATCCTGTATAACATGCATTACATAACACACGAAATAAAAGAGCCAAACGGCGCTCCTTTTGTCTGGAAAATACGTCAACGACCTCTTCCAGATCGATCTCTCGCTCTCGGTGTATATTCAACAGGGCAAGACCGAACATGCGCTCCGTTCCCATGGGGCTACGGAGGTATGTCTTCACCCGTCTCATTGTAGAAAAAGACCTCTCCGCTGTTTCTGTCGATACTGGCATTCAGAGCAGAACGAGAAGACATCTTCGAACATTGGGGTAGGAGTTTTCCGTTGCGAGGGTAAGCGCCGACTCGAGGGTTTTGAATGGCTAGGTAGATAAAATCTGCCACTTTGCCTTCCCCCTTCTACACTGCCTGGCAAATGTTACATCGTCAACCTCAAGGTCCGGCTGGAACTCGGTGAAAATCTCTTGAACAAGATCGTCTGTTAATTCGCTCACCTTCAATATAAAATCAAAGCGCTGTAGGCGCTGAAGGCCTGGAGCTAGATTTAGTGTCCTTCGGAAGAAGTATTATCCAAATTTCTCTCTTTGTCCGAATGAATACGGATTGACCCCTAGCGATTGAGTGCAGAAGCTCAGAGACTGTAAGAAAAGACAATATGTGTGTATATACTACACAGACGGTGAAGGACTTGGGATACTGGTGGCGAGATTCAACCAGTGCGCTTTGCAGTGAGTGTATACAGCTCTCGCGACGACGGCTTGGATGCGAGCCTGGACCCCCTTCTGTTTCCCGGACATGTTGGACGCACCATCATAACCTTGACCGCGCATTTTCTGAATTTTTACTCCAAGAGCTTGAAGGTTCTCAAGGAAGGCATTAGTCAGAGCTTTTCCCGTGGTAGACATGAACTCGGCAAACCCAAAGAACTCCTCCCGGAGAAATGCTTTCTCTGCATCAAAAAAATCGAAGGCAGAAAGTCATTTGCTCCATAGTGGCAGCATCAGTGGCATCCTCCGCCATAAATTAGAAGCAGAACCACTGTAATGGATGAACGACTGTGCTTGATGTTGGCTGGTCTGATTTTCCGTCGAAAAGATCTCTGTACAGGGCGACATCAAATAAGCAGCCATTCTTAAAATCGCACGCTTCGAAAGCCATCCATTCGGGTACATAGTAGAAAACAACGATAAAGCGCAGACGATAATAATGTTAAACAAAGTCACCAACAAAAGAAACGTGACCTCGAAAATGGAAGCTAAATCAAGCGTATTCTATTAAGTCGAAAAAACAAACATACTTTAAGACAGATTAAGTGTATTCGATATGAAAACAATTTCGCATAGAAAATATGCCTAGCCCGGGTTAGGCATCACATTTTATTGCATTTTTCGATCAATTTAATTTTGTATTTTTTCCAAACAGCGTATGCACGTGCATATGCCCAGCTACGCCCCTGCTCTGGATATATATTATATATATATTATGCTGCTGACAACCAATAAATGTTAAGTAATGATTAATGTGTTCCTTTCATGAGAAGGTATTTCCTTGCGCCACATTTTGAAGCATTATTTTCCACAGTCGCACTCAAGTGTGAAGTGAAACCTTTCGGTGTTGAAAAGTTAAACAAGGTTAGGAGTATACGCTTGACATGTTTTAAAGCAGCCACTGGTCTAGCCTACTGCAAAAGCATATGCATGATGCTTAAAAGTTTAAGGTTTTCTCTTCATATTTCATGAAAAAAGCACTGATTTGTAATATGTCAGCGGTTATTGAATTGTCTTCAGTTTAGATTTTAAAGTGTTTATGTTACAATTGATTTTACAGGGATATAATGTATTGTCTTTTAAACAGAAACGACCCAAGTTATCTACAGAGACTCTGACATATCCACCATCACAGACTACGGCACAGAAGAACACAAGTCAAAATTCCATTTTACAGTCATTATCAGATGTTACCAGAGATTTACAGTTAGATTCAGGTGCAGTGATTTTTTCACATTTTTGGGGATGGGGCCAGGTTCATTTGGATTGGGAAAGATCATGGCATTTTGACCAAAATTGGGAAATTAGTGTTGTTGTTTTTTTGCAAATAAATGCTTCAAAAATGAAAATTAAAGTGTTTTAAATATTATATACAATGAGGTGTAACTTGTAGTCTTTAGAAAATAAAAGTGTTTTAAATATTATATACAATGAGGTGTAACTTGTAGTCTTTAGAAAATAAAAGTGTTTTAAATATTATATACAATGAGGTGTAACTTGTAGTCTTTAGAAAATAAAAGTGTTTTAAATATTATATACAATGAGGTGTTACTTGTAGTCTTTAGAAAATAAAAGTGTTTTAAATATTATATACAATGAGGTGTAACTTGTAGTCTTTAGAAATTAAAAGTGTTTTAAATATTATGTACAATGAGGTGTAACTTGTAGTCTTTAGAAAATAAAAGTGTTTTAACTATTATATACAATGAGGTGTAACTTGTAGTCTTTAGAAAATAAAAGTATTTTTAATATTATATACAATGAGGTGTAACTTGTAGTCTTTAGAAAATAAAAGTGTTTTAAATATTATATACAATGAGGTGTAACTTGTAGTCTTTAGAAAATAAAAGTGTTTTAAATATTATATACAATGAGGTGTAACTTGTAGTCTTTAGAAAATAAAAGTGTTTTAAATATTATATACAATGAGGTGTAACTTGTAGTCTTTAGAAAATAAACGTGTTTTAAATAGTATATACAATGAGGTGTAACTTGTAGTCTTTAGAAAATAAAAGTGTTTTAAATATTATATACAATGAGGTGTAACTTGTAGTCTTTAGAAAATAAAAGTGTTTTAAATATTATATACAATGAGGTGTAACTTGTAGTCTTTAGAAAATAAAAGTGTTTTAAATATTATATACAATGAGGTGTAACTTGTAGTCTTTAGAAAATAAAAGTGTTTTAAATATTATATACAATGAGGTGTAACTTGTAGTCTTTAGAAAATAAAAGTGTTTTAAATATTATATACAATGAGGTGTAACTTGTAGTCTTTAGAAAATAAAAGTGTTTTAAATATTATATACAATGAGGTGTAACTTGTAGTCTTTAGAAAATAAAAGTGTTTTAAATATTATATACAATGAGGTGTAACTTGTAGTCTTTAGAAAATAAAAGTGGTTTAATTATTATATACAATGAGGTGTTACTTGTAGTCTTTAGAAAATAAAAGTGTTTTAAATATTATATACAATGAGGTGTAACTTGTAGTCTTTAGAAAATAAAAGTGTTTTAAATATTATATACAATGAGGTGTAACTTGTAGTCTTTAGAAAATAAAAGTTTTTTAAATATTATATACAATGAGGTGTTACTTGTAGTCTTTAGAAAATAAAAGTGTTTTAAATATTATATACAATGAGGTGTAACTTGTAGTCTTTAGAAAATGAACGTGTTTTAAATATTATATACAATGAGGTGTAACTTGTAGTCTTTAGAAAATAAAAGTTTTTTAAATATTATATACAATGAGGTGTAACTTGTAGTCTTTAGAAAATAAAAGTGTTTTAAATATTATATACAATGAGGTGTAACTTGTAGTCTTTAGAAAATAAAAGTGTTTTAAATATTATATACAATGAGGTGTAACTTGTAGTCTTTAGAAAATAAAAGTGTTTTAAATATTATATACAATGAGGTGTAACTTGTAGTCTTTAGAAAATTAAAGTGTTTTAAATATTATATACAATGAGGTGTAACTTGTAGTCTTTAGAAAATAAAAGTATTTTAAATATTATGTACAATGAGGTGTTACTTGTAGTCTTTAGAAAATAAACGTGTTTTAAATATTATATACAATGAGGTGTAACTTGTAGTCTTTAGAAAATAAAAGTGTTTTAAATATTATGTACAATGAGGTGTAACTTGTAGTCTTTAGAAAATAAAAGTATTTTAAATATTATATACAATGAGGTGTTACTTGTAGTCTTTAGAAAATAAAAGTGTTTTAAATATTATATACAATGAGGTGTAACTTGTAGTCTTTAGAAAATAAACGTGTTTTAAATATTATATACAATGAGGTGTAACTTGTAGTCTTTAGAAAATAAACGTTTTTTAAATATTATATACAATGAGGTGTAACTTGTAGTCTTTAGAAAATAAAAGTATTTTAAATATTATATACAATGAGGTGTAACTTGTAGTCTTAAGAGCTGGATGGGAGATGAAGAAAATGTTGAGATCCAAAAAAAATATTTTTTTCTTTGAAACCTTCAATTGGGAATTTGTAGGTACCATGAGCGAAAAATATATACTTTTTTCCGTTGTGAATGGGGCCGGATACCGACCCCGATTTGGAAAATAAAAGTAAGTATGTGTGAAAATAAGTAAATCAAGAAATATAAAAAAACATTAGATTATTGTTGGTATCATACCAAATTTTTAGCAAATCAATCATTTTTCTTTCAAAAGTTGATATTATGAATGTATGTAACAAAAATGAAAGACAGAAATTTAGAACCTATGCTGAGGCCTTTAAAAAGTCACTCGACCACTTGAATATTGTAGTAAAGTTGAAGTTCAGTCCAGTAAAATTTGTCAAAGACAATGAACGCTTTTATCGGTTTCAGAAACAAAGTTTAATGCTAAAACTGCCACACTTATCGAAATTGTAATCCAATTGCTGAAAAAAACTGTGCAAAAAGAGAAACTGTGCTTACGTTTTGACAATTGTCATGGCATCACAGGGCAATCTGAAATAATTGTTCAGTTGTGATGACAGTTCAAGTTAAACAAATGTGTCTGGTTTGTTTGTATCAGAAATAATGCTTTGTAGATATCATAATCAACAAAAAGAAAGGCATACAAATATTAACTGCAGAGCCAACGGATTTGTCATGCAAGGCGAGTGGCTTTGTAAAGTTTTTTGAAAGCCTGTCTAGGGCCTTGGCTGCTTATAAGCCTTCGGATGATTATACCTATTTTATGTCTTAATTGCTTTTGACTCCTTAACATAGATCTCTGAGCAAACCTTAATTCTTTACAAATGCAGGCTACAGCAGTCATAGCTCCAGTGCCATGTGCTACTTGCAAGACTACAGTCAAACTGAAACGGGGCTGGTAGAGAGATCTCATACAGGAGTCATTGAGGGGTCACAAGACATGGGCTCTCTACCCGGGACCAGTGATGGGGACAGTGGCTGCCTACAGGGGGACCTAGACCTGTATGATCTTTTGTATCACTTCCGTGGGTATCACATACAATTCATCCATGCATGCCATATGTTTCAATTAGTCCTTATCGTATTTTAATGTTTGACTCATATTTATTTTGTTTAGTCATTTAATATTTTGTAATAATTTTTTAGAGCAGTTTTTCCGGCACCAGTTTGATGAGGAACTCCAGTTGATGCACGAGAGAATGTGTGGAATACTGGCCTCACAAGAGACCCATGTACGCCGTATAGTTCACATGGCGCTATCTGGCCAGATAGACACACAGGCAGGTTTCCTGTATTCAGTGTCTTTGTGTTTTTTTGTTCAAATTCCAGGCTTTTGTAGGGACCCATTCCAAAATGGAAAAAATATCATTTTTTCCCAGTTATAGGTTTAAAAATTATCTCATTATTTAGTTCATCTACCATCAAGCTTTATAAGTTAAAGCTTAATAAATATAATATTGAAAACACTTTTCTCAATTAAAAGTATTTGTTAGCCTAAAAAACAACACTCAACACTGGAATATGTCTCTTTCAATATCATGGTCTTTCATTTCAGCCATGTGTACCAAAGACTTGTTTTATTTATTCAGTAATGGGCGAGTTAATACCACACTAGTACCCAATTTAAATATACCCACCTTCTCGGGTGTGAGGCAGCGCATATTGGTACACTTGATCACGTGTCCAAGTAAGTCCTTGAGGCTGGACAGGTTTGTGTTCACAGCCACCTTGTTCTCCCACTCAAACTCGGCCCACATCTGCCTGAACTGTGAGTCCGTACATGTGTTCGGTACGATGTAGTCCATGATGTCAATGTGGATGTCGTTCAGTACCACCACGTTGCGGTCGCTGGCTGGTCCTGTCACGTCATATACTGTGTAGGCAAGTGAGAACAAAGATATTATATGGTTTATAAATGTAGCTTTTGAAGCACATCAAGGCTAATTGTATTTCTGTTGCAATAGCAAGTGAGAACATCCCATTATATATGAGCTGGGCTCAGAAAAAACTGCTTTATGCATCTGTATAAAGTGCTGTCATGCCCAGACAAGCCTGTGCAGTCTGCACAGGCTAATCAGAGACAACATCTGCTGCTCTTATAGAATATTTGGTTTAAAGGTCTTTTTAAAATGAAAATCCACTCTAGGTGGAGTGCCTTCCCTAATTAGCGGGAGCAGACTGCACAGGCTAATCTGGGACGACACTTTACGCACGTACATTGTTCCCAGAGCGAGGCTTCCATAATGGTTAAGAAATGTGGCATTAAATAATGTTGAAGCACAAAAAGACTTCTATTGCAACAGCATGTTGAAATGCTACTTCAAAAAGTAATAATTACATTCCAACTGATGTTTTCAACATTCATGTAATAACAATCAGCATAACAAAGATATTGTAAGAAAGCAAGAACTTCTTCATTTGACAGAACTGAGGATATTTTAAAAAGCTATTGTGAGTTATGTTTTGTGTTTCAAAATCTTAATGCACTTTATTTAATTGAAGCTATATTATCAGGATTAATGTGAACAGTCACTAGTTTTGTTTAAAACAGATGTTGTGATACTTTAAAAAGTAAGCGTGCTTTTGGAGATAAAACATAGTCAATTAGCAAGGGCTGTTTGTAAAACATGCATGCCCCCCATATGGGCTCTCCGTTGTAGTGATAGCCATTGTGTGAATATGTTTTTTGTCACTGTGACCTTGACCTTTGACCTAGTGACCTGCAAATCTATAGGGGTCATCTGCCAGTCATGATCAATGTACCAATGAAGTTTCATGATCCTAGCCATAAGCGTTCTTGAGTTATCATCCAGAAACCATTTAACTATTTCGGGTCACCATGACCTTGACCTTTGACCTAGTGACCTCAAAATCAATAGGGGTCATCTGCAAGTCATGATCAATCTACCTATCAAGTTTCATGATCCTTGGAATAAGCGTTCTTCAGTTATCATCCGGAAACCATTTTACTATTTCGAGTCACCGTGAACTTGACCTTTGACCTAGTGACCTCAAAATGGATAGGAGTCATCTGCGAGTCATGATCAATGTACCTATGAAGTTTCATGATCCTAGATATAAGCGTTCTTGAGTTATCATCCGCAAACCATTTTACTATTTCGGGTCACCATGACCTTGGCCTTTTACCTTGTGACCGCAAAATCAATAGGGGTCATCTGCGAGTCATGATCAATGCTCCTATGAAGTTTTATGATCGTAGCCATTAGCGTTCTTGAGTTATCATCCGGAAACCATTTTACTATTTCAGGTCACCGTGACCTTGACCTTTGATATAGTGACCTGAAAATCAATAGGGGTCAACTGCGAGTCATGATCTATCTACCTATCAAGTTTCATGATCCTAGGCATAAGCGTTCTTGAGTTATCATCCGAAAACCATTTCACTATTTCGGGTCACCGTGACCTTGACCTTTGACCTTGTGACCTGAAAATTATTAGGGGTCATCTGCGAGACATGATCAATGTATCTATGAAGTTCCATGATCCTAGGCATAAGCGTTTTTGAATTATCATCCGGAAACCATTTTACTATTTCGGGTAATCGTGACCTTGACCTTTGACCTAGTGACCTTAAAATCAATAGGGGTCATCTTCCAGCCATTATCAATCTACATACGAAGTTTCATGAACCTAGGCATAAGCGTTATTGAGTAATATCCGGAAACCATTTTACTATTTCGGGTCACCGTGACCTTGACCTTTGACCTAGTGATCTGAAAATCAATAGGGTTCATCTGCGAGTCATGATCAATCTTTCTACGAAGTTTCATGATCCTTGGCCTAAGCGTTCTTGAGTTATCATCCGGAAACCATTTTACTATTTTGGGTCACTGTGACCTTGACCGTTGATATAGTGACCTGAAAATCAATAGGGGTTATCTGCGAGTCATGATCAATCTACCTATCAAGTTTCATGATCCTAGGCCTAAGCGTTCTTGAGTTATCATCCGGAAACCATTTTACTATTTCGGGTCATCGTGACCCTAACCTTCGACCTAGTGACCTCTAAATCAACAGGGGCCATCTGCGAGTCATGCTCAATGTACCTATGAAGTTGCATGATCCTAGGCCCAAGTGTTCTTGAGTTAATCCGGAAACCAACCTGGTGGACGGATCAACAGACCGACAGACCGACATGAGCAAAGCAATATACCCCCTCTTCTTCGAAGAGGGGCATAATAAACTTAAAACACTACTAGTAACTAAGTGTTCCTAGAACTAACAGAGCGAAGATACATACCAATATTTCCAAAGATGATGCCACTCTCAGTAGAGGCGACTTTCACATTGGCCTTGATGTTACAGAAGTCGTGAGGGGCCATTGTCTGGGGCTGGGGTTTCTCCACTAGCTTCAGGTCACCTGGGAAATAAGCGGCCAGGGGTCAATACACGAATTCCATCAAATATATGTTAAAGGTTATTTGCTAAGGGGCATAATTTTATTGAAATGTGTGATTCAATGTGTAATATTGGGATACAAACTAGAGAACAATTATCTACTACCTTAGGCTAGATGGCACTTTACCGGTACTTAGTTGTTTACCACTATCGACAAAGCGGGGGTTTGGGGGCGATAGCCCCCGATACTAAGGAAATATATAGGATAACAAGGATTATTAGGTGTTGCGTTAGGTGTTGCAGGTTAGGGTTAAGGTACGCTTTTCCGTTCTTTTTTAATAACCTGTAAAGTGCAATTGCCCCCTACTTTACATTCTACAGTCAAATCTGTACATACAATTGGTGAAAACTGTGGGAAGTGATGGCAATAAAGAATTCTTAACTTCATTTGCACCAATGCTTTGTTTAATGGCTACTTATAAAGTGTTCTGTTTCATTCATCATGTAAGACTATATATTTTTTAACTTTGGGATTGCATATAGGTAAACATTGTGTAAGATCTTCCTTGCAAATGATATATTGGAAGCAAGTTCTTTTTTACTTGTACAACTTTGTCCACCACCAGGCCTGGTTGCTCAAAACTAACGGCCAGTTAAGCAAACAGCCATTCATTTTTGAATCAAGTTACTCATGTGACCTAATTATTAACCCTATGATATTTTTGTTTATTTTAAACAAATTAGTTTGCTCCAATAATTTGAATATTTTTGACAATAAAATTGCTTTTAAAATAAATTTGATTTGTGTCTAAAATTTCTGATCTCTTAACTGGCCTTAAAGTTTTGAGCAAGTAGGTCGTGACACAAATCCTACCGAGTGTCGCCAGTTCCAGAGTGAGGTTCTGCAGTGTGTCCGAGGTCTGGTTGACAATCAGTACGTGCATCACGATGTCAAACTGGTTGCACGTAGGCCTCCGCATAGACCGGGTCTGAGAACCCAGTCAGCTGCGTCACCTGCAGGGACATAGGGTGGAGAGGGTATTGTACATGCATAACAAAGTCTTAGAACAAGTTCTGATATAGCTCTCCAATATTAACATTGCATTGATCTTTATGCATGAATAGTTTAAATTTCTGTTATGGTATTATTATTACGCGATGGTATTCTGTCAATCTGGTTATAGCGCATTCCTGTCTAGCCAACACACATACTCAATCGCTTCCAAATCACGTGCAGAGATGGTACCTGGAAATCCCACTCTATTTGCCAGAAGATAGGTAATTATATACCATTACATCACATATCCCGTTTTTGAATCACCAATCTGTACAATTAAATTCTATTTATTGCTAAGTGATGAAATATAGAAAATGCAATTGCAATAATTTTCTTAATTACCTGACTAGGGACTACTTTTTAAAAATTGTAATTTGATTTAACTTACATAATAGTAAGTCATCACAATAGATAGATACTAGAAGATACTGTAAATAGCAGACTATTTAATGAGAAAATTTAAAGGTCACAAATGCAAATTATATTTCAATGAAAATATATGATTTTTGTTTAAATAGCCTCTTAAATCAACACTGATTTGCCGTCCTAAATGAATTTCTCACTTTACTGAGAACAGTATTTCATCTGTATACCCCAGGGTAAATCAAATATCCTCTAGATACTTATTGTTAACGAAATGTGTTTTATTAAAAATGTGTAAAGATATTGCTTCTCTCATCAAGTGCTTCTGTATAATGTATTGAAAATTATTGTTATTACAGATATAGTACATCTTTACGGCTAGCTAATCATCCGTGACATGAAGCTGGAATGTTGTTCAGTACTTGAATAAGTATGGGACGATAATACAATTATTTTTGCGGGTGGTCATCGAGCTGTTTTGTTGTGTTTTTTTCCATTAGTACCAAACCTATATTGACAAAAATAACTACAAAACATATAATAGCATTTTTAAACGGATGGTCGTCTGTTAAGTCAGTAAAACATAAGATTCATAATTTTGAGACAGCTTCATATCATCATATAACATTTATTTGAAGCTCACGTATTATTGTTTATGCGTTACAATAAAATAATAAAGAATTGCATAGCATTTTTCTGCATTTCATCGATGTATGAACTGTCGGGAAAATTACGCCTAATGTGCATAAACGCCGACGGCGATGTTTGTACCACAATTTAATGAAATAACTTAAAATGGACACTCCATCATGAGTCAAATGAAGCATCAAATAGACTATAAATGATTAATTTCAGTATGCATGTTTTAAACATGAATGACTAATTTCTTCTATATATTATGAAACATACGTGTATTCAAATGTATTATAGTATGTATCATATTATGTGATAAGTTATCACGATATGGAATTAAGTATATTCCCCAAATTTGAAAAAGAAGTGGTTGTTTCTTAAATTTAATATATGATCGATTTGCTATTCTGTCCATTAATTAAGACAACCCTTCTTTTTTTAGATATTTAGAAAAGCACACCAGCCGAACAGTTAACTGTTCAGCATAATGTTCTTCTGATTTAAAATATATAAATAAATCACATGAAGAAATGAGACGCTAGTTATTAATTTCTGATTTATTATTGTATTACACAGCGAAACATAGTTACAACAATGTTAAGTTTTTTTTTTTATTCAATCCAAGACATATAATGTATATATGTATACGATCATACAACAAAGTGATTATACAAATCAATAATGTTCAGACATGTTATACAAGATATGCTTATATATATATATACATTTTTTTGTTTTCTTAAGGTTAAAATAACTAAAGAAAAAGACGGGGTTAATATGTTTTTTTTTGGTTGTTTGTGAGAGGTGTTCTTTTTTAAAGAGAAAATAAAAAAACAACAGAAGAATAGTTATGAAGAATGATGAGTTGTATAAAGTGGGAAGAAAGCAAACTGGGCGTGTGTGTTTTGTTATATATTCACAATGATCTTATAAGATTGAAAAAATATACAAAATATTTGAGAAAGATAAACTAACATTAAAGTGAAATGTATATAAGTGGACAAACATTATGAGAATTTAATCCGATTCCATTTTTGTTCAAAGATTTGTAATGTGTCTTTACTGAGGGCTATTTCTTTCTCAATCTGGATTTTTAGTTTAAGACTATGGATAAAACAATTAAAATTTGGTATTTGTTTTCTGTACTTCATGTTTAAGATAAAATATTTCATCAATATAAAAATAAAATTCACAATATTATTACAGTCTATTGATTTCAATGAGTAAATTCCGAAACTAACATTTAAGAAAGATATTTTAACTTTTAGTTGCTGTTGTTCAAGAAAAGATACTAATTGATTCCAAATAGGCTGGATGTGTTTGCACTCCCAAAAAAGATGTTCTATAGTTTCGATGTTTTCACTGCAGAAGTCACACAGATTTGCGTTAGATAATTTGCATTTAAAGAGATATTTATTTGTAGCTATAATTCTATGGATGTATTTATATTGAAAATTTCTCAGTGTGCTTTCAATAGTTGCTTTATATGGCATGGTATATATGTGTTTCCAATTAAGTTCATGTTCTCCGAAAAAGGCTTGCCATTTATTTTGGGTTTTGGAGTTTTCTGTAGGGTTTTTAATTTGTAGTGTGTAAAATATTTTGTTCGTTTTGTTTTTTCTTTCAAGTATGTTTTCTACGAATGTTGTTTGAGTACATGGTGTATTATTTGTATTGATTTCAGATTTAATATGTATGGGTATGCTTTTGATTAATGTGTAGTACTTCAGAAAATTGCTTGCAGGTATTCCGTATATATAACATATATTCTTGAAAGAATAGAAGTCCTTTATTCTGTAATCGTACAATTGGTCGACATATTTAATGTTTTGTTCAAACCAATGTTTATAGAAAAAAGTCTTATTGTTTGTAGTTATGTCTTTATTATTCCATAAAATAGTTTTACTGCTGGTTTGGGTTTCTAGATTATGAGTAACATCACTCCATGCTGCTAGAATATCAGAAAGAAATATGTTTTCGTTTGCAATTTCATGTAAGGTAGTATTGCTGATGTTACATTCGAAAAGTAAAGAGTCACCGTATCTTTTTAAGAAAATTCTGGTAGAATAATTTCCATTTACTCGTATTGGTATTATCTAGGTATCTAGATTGCATTCAAAAATGAGTCAATGTTCGTTAACTGGATACCTCCATTTTCTACTGATTGAATTAACTGAGTTCGTTTTATTTTATCAGGTTTACCGTCCCATATGAAATTAAATATTTCTGATTTTATATCGTTAATAACATCATTTGGTGGATTTGGGAGAACTGTTAATACATTAATTAATTTAGGAAGTTCAAACGTTTTCAATACTGTGTTTTTTCCGATTAGTGTAAGTTTACGGTGATGCCATGATTTTAAGCAGTTTTTTAAATTCTGTATTTTAGGTAGTATGTTTTTTAGAAACGTATCCTTTTCATTATTTGTGAAAGTAATTCCTAACGTTGTGGCTTCATCAGATGTCCAATTAAATTTCATTTCTTTTTTATATTGGACATTACTTTGTTTTAATTTACCTACTCGTAGCACAGTGCACTTACTTTTGTTTAGTTTAAGACCCGATGTCATTCCGTAAAGGGTTAGCGACTCTATTAGGTTATGGAAAGAATCGTAATTGTAATTTAAAAAATAAGTTGCATCGTCAGCAAAAAGGGACTGTTTGATTTCTTCGTCAGGTTCAAGTGATATGCCTTTTATGTGTTTATTTGATTGGATGTGATGGGATAGATATAAATAGCGATGATGAGAGTGGACATCCTTGTCGAACCCCTCGTTCGATGTTAAAACTGTTTGAAAAGAAGCCATTGTTAATGATTATACTGTTAATATCTGTATAGAATAGTTTGACCCATTGAATGAGATTTTCACCAAAGCTCATATTTTCTAAGCAAGAGAACATAAATGAATGATCAAGCGAATCGAATGCCTTTTCAAAGTCTGCAAAGAAAATTAGACCAGGACTATTTGAATTGTTGAAATAGTTTATGCATTCTTGGATAAGACGAACGTTTTCACCAATGTAACGTCCTTTTATAAAACCAGATTGAGATTTTGAAATAATTGATGGTAATATTTTTTTATTCTGTTTGCTATACTTTTAGTTGCAATTTTATAATCATTGTTTAGTAAACTAATTGGGCGCCAGTTCGATAAGGATTCTAAGTTTTTTCCAGGTTTTGGAATGAGTGATATTATACCTTGTTTTTTGAAGCGTAGTTAGGTTTTCATTATTATATGAATAGTTTAGTGAATTAATTAAATGTGTTTTGATATCATTCCAGAATATTTTGTAACACTCAATAGTGATGCCATCAGATCCTTGACTTTTGTTATTTTGCATTTCTTTTAGTGCTAATCCACATTCATATTCATTTAGTAATCCGTCACACAATAGTTTTTCTTCTTGATTTAAAGCGTGATATGTATTTTTAAAAAGGGTGTTATTTTGAACATTTTTTCGTTTATAGAGGGTTTGAAAAATAAACGTAGTTCTTCTAGTATTTGAGTTCTGTTTGTTATATCATTGCCATTGACTACTAATTTGTGTACAGTTTTTTGTTCACTTCTACGTTTTTTAATGTTTGCGAAGTATTTTGTATTTTTTTCGTTGTGTTCAACATGCTGTGCACGCGCTCTTAGTATTATTCCATTAAGATGTGTATGATAGATTCTTTCCAATATTTGTTTTTTTTTGATGTTATTTCATTTTCAATGGTTTTGGTATCGTTTGTGTTTGTTTCATGTAATTGCTTTTCAAGTGTTTCAATGGTTTTGATAGTTTCAGTTTCAAGTTTGTGTGTTTCTTTTTGTTTAAATGATGTGTATTTAGTTGTTGTGTTACGTATATTTCCTTTAATAACTTACCATAAGGTGTTTGGGTTCGCATCTTTATTATGTTGAACTGTATTTAATATTTCTTGTTTTATTTGCGTTTGATACTGTGTATCTAATAAGATGCTGTTATTATATTGAAGTATCCTGGGCCTCTTTCAGGTTGAATTTTGTGTAGTTTAAGTTCAACTAGAGAGTGGTCAGTCATAAATCCTGGTTTTATGCTACATGTGTCAATAATGTTGCAAAGTGACTCAGATACTAAAAAATAGTCCAGTCTACAGAAAATTGTTGGTTTTGTGTTTGAGTGCCAGGTGAATTTGCTTTCGTTTGGATATACTGTACGCCAGATGTCTATCAAATTGTAGTTTTCAATTCTGTTATTTAAAATGTTTCTATTTTTAGGATGAGTAAAAAGGTTTCCCTTCTTTTTATCTAATAATGGGTTAAGAACAGTATTGAAATCACCACCGACTATGATGTTTTTATCTTGTTTATTAATAATAAAGGATTGTAATGTTTCGTAAAAAGTGGAATCATCTGTATTAGGGCCGTAAATGTTGATAAATGTTAATTGTGTTTCGTGTATTTTAATATCTATACTTGCTAGTCTGCCAATTATTATTTCGTTAAAGCTATAGACTGTAATTCCTATATTATTTTTTATCAGAAAGGCAATGCATTGTTTATTAGTATTTTGTCCACTGAGATATATGTCTCCGTCCCATTCATCTTTTAAGATTTGTGCTAAAGTATGTGTCAAGTGACTTACTTGTAATAGGCATATACATTTTTTTTTCGTCCATTTGAAAATTTTTATGCGTTTGTCTTTATTATTTAGCCCTTTTACATTCAATGTACATATTTTAATCATTTAAAGGAGGGTGATGTAAATGATGATGTGTGTGTGTTTGTCCAGTTAGTTTCAAATTTAAAACATCTCCAGTTAGTTTCTATTGTAAGATAAGATATGTCTCTACATACAAACAAAATATGGAAACAAAAATAAGTAGAAAAAAAGTTATGTTTACACCCCGAAAAGCAACAGGTACACATGATAAAAGGACTGTTTACAATGACAGAAAGGAAGAAAGGGTTCCGCAAAAAAAATTGTGTAACAAACACTATCATTAAACAAATGAACACATGTTTAAGTGAAAGAAAAACAGCACACAGAACAACGCAAACACAAAAAACACTGGCATGCAAAAACAACAACAATGTTTGCGTGGCCTTCGCGTATTTAAACTGTACGTGTTCTTGTTTCCTATGCCGTAATCTCAAATAATAAATATGTTTAGTGTGTACGCCTGCTCGTTGATATAATGTGATTGTTAATAAGTATATGCGCTAGTTCGTGCATGTGTGTGTGTGTGTGTGTGTGTGTGTGTGTGTGTGTGTGTGTGTGTGTGTGTGTGTGTGTGTGTGTGTGTGTGTGTGTGTGTGTGTGTGTGTGTGTGTGTGTGTGTGTGTGTGTGTGTGTGTGTGTGTGTGTGTGTGTGTGTGTGTGTGTGTGTGTGTGTGTGTGTGTGTGTGTGTGTACATTCATGCGCGCGTGTTTGTGTGTGTGTACGTTCATGCGTGCGAGCGTGTGTGTGTGTGTTGTGTGTGTGTGTGTGTGTGTGTGTGTGTGTGTGTGTGTGTGTGTGTGTGTGTGTGTGTGTGTGTGTGTGTGTGTGTGTGTGTGTGTGTGTGTGTGTGTGTGTGTGTGTGTGTGTGTGTGTGTGTGTGGTGTGTGTGTGTGTGTGTGTGTGTGTGTGTGTGTGTGTGTGTGTGTGTGTGTGTGTGTGTGTGTGTGTGTGTGTGTGTGTGTGTGTGTGTGTGTGTGTGTGTGTGTGTGTGTGTGTGTGTGTGTGTGTGTGTGTGTGTGTGTGTGTGTGAATTCCCCGGTTGGTTTTAGGCGAAAATCTCTAATCTACGTGAATGAAATACCAAACTGTCAATTTAAATTAGAAATCCAACGCCTTCCCCGATTAGCGGGTTTGTGGCATGCACAAAATATACACAAATCTTCACCATATTACAATCGAGTGTGTATCCAGGCTTATAACAGTTCCCCGGTTGCGCTGTTTAAAAATCATACACTCGGTATTTATATCATTTAGTGAAAGTCAGTTGGAAAAATGGAGTTTCGAGCGAACAAACGCATTAAACTAAGGTAAGTTTTTTAATTATGTTTATAATTTTTAATTACAATTAAAAAGCGTTTATATGTAAACGTTACAGTAATACTGGAAGACGAATTCTAAAGATCGATTTATATAAATATCATTTGATTACAAAGCTTGTTTTACGGTACATATTTCAAGAATATATTTTATAAATATACGTTAAACAAAGTAGAGCTCTAGGCAGTTTTGAGCTCGACTATATATATACAGTGGAGCTATCCTACTCACCCCGGCGTCGGCGTTAGCATGAGCGTTAGCGTGAACGTTGGAATGTTAAAGTTTGCGTACCACCTCAAATATTGTCTATGTCCCTTGACATGTTGCTTTTATATTTTGCATACTTCTTTACCAACATGACCCCAATCTATAAACAAGAGCAGACAACTGTAACAAGCATCTTGTAAGAATTATGGTCACTTTTTTCCACTTAAAATATGCATATTATTGATAAATCTTTGTGAAAGTTTACGTACCACCTCAAATATTTTCTATGTCCCTTGACATATTGCTTTTATATTTTGCATACTTCTTTACCAACATGACCCCAATCTATAAACAAGAGCAGACAACTGTAACAAGCATTTTGTAAGAATTATGGCCCCGTTTTTCCACTTAAAATATGCATATTATTGATAAATCTTTGTTAAAGTTTACGTACCACCTCAAATATTTTCTATGTCCCTTGACATATTGCTTTTATATTTTGCGTACTTCTTTACCAACATGACCCCAATCTATAAACAAGAGCAGACTACTGTAAACAGCATTTTGTAAGAATTATGGCTCCTTAGTGATTTTGTTATTACTACACATGCCTAAATACATATTATGTATATCATGAAATTAATGTAATTTGTGTACAAGGAATTAATGTCAATGTGTTGTACTAAATGGTTTTATGAATAACGAACTTTTTAACTCTGACTAGATTATGTGTTATACCATTTTTTATTGTTGTTGTGAATAGGCAACACAATGACTACTAGATCTACGGACAGCCAGGAACCAGGACAAACAACATCCGTACACACGGAAGAAGTCGATGAGACGGTTTGTAATATTTCACTATGTCGAAGCTACTAAGGCGTATTTTCTGGTTTGGTTTAGTCTTCAGTGAAATAGGCGTAATTTTGCCTTAAATTATATTGTGCCAATATTTATTCCGGGTGATGCTAATTGGTATTTGGGCTTAACATAACACGTACGTCGATGATCATTATATTAACATGTTATGCGAATTTTAAAAGAATAAAATATTGTTTACCAGTTGTAGTGACTTTGAACTACTTGTCTTTCAAAATCTTCATATACACAAAGAATTTAGAATTTACACCTGTCAATGAAACTGGTGCGCATGTGTATTAACCACTGTAGTTTATAAACATCGACTTCATCATAATCACAAAAAACGTTAATTATCGCTTATCCAAGAAGTGTAATATCATTAATTTTTATTTTCAGTGTAAGACTTATACGCTGCCAATTACTGTGTATGAAACTCTGAGACATTAAGAAATTTAACTTGCGTGTTACATATGGTCATTGGTTGATATTTCATCTTAACGACAAAAAAACAATAGCGTCTACTCGATATTTTGCTATACGATACATTCTGACATGGGTAAGAAAAGATAGTTTATTTTACACCAACCACCGCACAATACATACATGATTTACCGTGAACCACAGTCCGTTCACCAGTTCTTTTTTCTTCCAACACATTTGTCCAGAGAAGTACAATACCTTTCATTTAACCGTGTATACGTTTTGTCTTATTAGTATCTGTAAAAAAATATTCCTTGTATACTTTTTCGAACTTTGATAACATGTTTGGAACAACCTGGTATATGTTAAGACTTGCTACGTCGGTGTATTCAGCCAATCTTTAAACAAGCTTGATACGTTCAAGATAAATAATCAAAGATATGTTAAATTTGAAACCGTTTTGTTGAAATTGATCATTTAAATGCAACCTTTAAAAATGTTTTATGGGTGTTTTTCAGTTTGTTATTATGTCGACAAAACAAGCTATCAATCTGTTTCAAATCTTCCCCAATGACAGTGAACGGCAAAAAATAAAACATGTGATGTAAGATAAGCAAAAGTAAACTATTTTGGACGAAGGTGAATTAAACTTGTATTATACCATCGGTTGCAAACATTTACACAAAATTCTCATGTCACTTAGATTTTCTACATCTTAATAAAAAGCCACATGAGTGATGATATCAATTGAAAATGCTGCTACTAAAGAATTGCAATTTCAACTGATACTAAGTAACGTGGATGTATGAATCTTACTCTATTATTGTCTCATTGAATTGTGTTGCAGAGTACCGAAACTAAAGAACATAGCGACACTGCACACGAGTACAATTCACAAGATGCAGCAGAAAATATGTTGAACAGTGAATCATCGGATATCGATGTACGTAAACTTATAAAGATTTTGTGATTGCAATACAGTACACACATTTAAACATTTTATCTAAGATTATATATAGTTCCGATTTTTTTCAAGCTCTAGTATCGAACTGTAATTAAGACATGCATTCTGGTAAGTGTTATGTTACACTTACACATTTTTATGGATGTAGTTCACCAACAACAAATTATGATGTTGTGATATTTTCATATTTTTATATGATCTCACACACAGGAAAACAACTTTATTTTACAGGATAGTGACAATGACAAAGACTATATTCCGGAAGAAGGCGATGCATCGTCAGATGAGTCGATAGTTGTCGAACTCATACCAAACATTCAAAGATTTCAAAAGAAGACAGCGTCAACACTACCTCCTGTTGAATCCTTGCAATCTCGTGAACGTGACGAATCATCCGCAGAGGCACACAAAACCAACATCACCATCGCTCAAACAAATAACAGTGAATACAGACATTACGATAAGAGATTTTATTGCATGTTTTGCGAAAAGGCTCAAATAAAACTAAAAAAAACATTTGCTTTTGCAACATAAAGATGGGCAAGATGTGAAAGATCTATTAAATACGGAAAATTCAGCAGAAAATAAAAAAATGTATGAAAAAATAAGGAACGTAGGGAACCATCTCCATAATGTTAAAGTATTGCGAGATGGCCAAGGACAGCTGTTTGTGTCATACAAACAAAGTCACAATCAACGCGTAGCTGCAGACGAGTATGGACCTTGTCCTTACTGTTACGGGTATTACCCGAAGAAAATCCTGTGGAGGCACACTCAAAAATGTAAGTTTACAATGCGGCGGGATCAAGAAAACGACTCGCTTTAGAGAGCAGCCTGCTATTACCAAAATCAAAAGAAGGAAGCACTATTTTAAGACGAGTAATCGAGTCCATGAGAAACGACGAAATAAGTCGCAAAGTCAAAAGTGATAATACAATCCTTGCATTCGGTGAAAAACTCTGTACAAAACGGGGCCTATAATGAAAAGCAACACAATTATATTAGACAGAAGTTAAGAGAAGTTGGTAGATTGCTGAAAGACATGCGATCTTGTCCAGGCAATGTTGAAAAGTCTTTGGAGAATTTCATGTATCCAGATGCTTTCAAATTTATTACACAATCTTGCAAAAACGTTGCAGGCTTCGACGGAAACACCAATACTTATGCTACACCATCATTAGCCTTAAAGATTGGCACAACGCTTCAGAAATGTCTAAAAATTCTAATTTCGAAAGGAATCGAAACAAACAACCAGGATCTGCAAACAAGGGCTGAGGAGCTTTCCAAACTATTTGAAATTAATTGGACGGATGACGTGTCTTCCAATGCCTTAAGAACACTTCATGAGGCTAAGCAGAACAGTCAGAAAGAACTGTTGCCATTGGCAAATGATGTCAAAGTAATGTCTGAATACTTACGACATGAAGCAGAAACACATGCAAATACCTTACAAGAATCAGCAAGTGATTGCGAGAAAAGGCAAGCATGGCATAAGTTGTCTGAAATCTGCTTGTGTTTAATCGAAACGATCAGACGATGTGTCAAAAATGACAGTCGAAGAATATTCAAAAAACAAATTGACAAATGACGATGGAGAATTAGATTGATGTTTAACAAAACTGGAAAAAACCTGTGCCGTTATTTTTACCGTACAGAGATTATTGCAAAACGAGGTCGAATAGCTGCAGTACTGTTTCCAAGACAGGTGAAAGAAAATATCGACCTGCTCATACGCAGCAGAAATTCTCAAACAAACTGTTTAAATAGTAAATATCTTTTCCCAACAAAATCTGCATCATCGCATATTCGTGGGACAGATGTATTACGTTCAATTGCAATTGACTGTGGAGCTGAACATCCGAAAAGGCTTCGTTCTACAAAGTTAAGGAAACATATTGCCAAAATGACTAGGCTTTTTAACTTGTCTGAAAATGAAATAGACATTCTAGCTAAATTTCTTAGTCACGACATTCGGGTACATAGAGAATTCTACAGATAACCAGATGGAAACATGCAGGTTGCCAAAGTCAGCAAGCTGCTCATGATGATGGAAAGTGGACAAATTACCAGAAATTCTGTCATTTCGCTAGACGATATTGATGTGGACGACGAATGTATTGTAGGTATGTCGCATTTTTAGTGTTAAATTCATACAGTAAACTTAATGTTAATAATGGGCTCATTACCGAACTTGATTACCTAAAGTGATAAAAAGAATTACAAACATTTTCTGAAATATACTTGTGTTATGCAAGGCAATTCTTTTTTATCGGAGACGACCAGGTAAGGCGGAATTTAAAGTCTACACTCATTTTGTGCTCAGTAAGGTTTACATTGGCTACTTCTAATTTTTCAATTTCAATGCACTAACTGCATATTTATTTGGTGTGCTTCGGTTGTTTCCATCATTGTTATATTATAAACTATATATAATTTTTGATCTTGTGATTTACACGACAGATGAACAATATTCTTCTGAATTATCAGAAAATGAAAATACTGAAGACCTTGAAACTCTGCTTCCCAGCACCAGTCAACCAAAAATAACAGACAAAGGTATGCATACACATGTGAATGCATTTAAGTTATTTATCTCCAAGTTTCTTATGTTTCTTAGAACATGATTTGCTTACATGTAATTGTTTGATTCATTAGGCAAAATAATGTTTCCAAATTTGTCGTGTGACATCGATGTCATTATCAGGTGCCGTAAGTACCTGGACGCTTTTGTCGTAATTTTGCTATGAAAAATTGTACTGAAGTATATATATATTTAATATGGATATCTTACACATGGCAGTTAGCGACGTCATATGGTGTTTTATTATCCATGTACAGAAAAGGGTACTTCAAATACCAGGAGAACAAAACAAGCAGCCAAAAAGCAACGGAGTGAAGACGAAAACAGGAGCTGTTCACAGACACTTAGATCGTTTTTTGATAATTGGTAAATTACCAGGGAAAAAATCATTACTTGCATGTATTGAAAGTG